>NW_026087442.1:0-67824 GCF_022539395.1 Myiozetetes cayanensis | reverse complement strand
TGTTTGCCAAAACTGCCTTAAAAGGAGAAGATCGAAAGAAAGTTCAGAAGTTTACAGTGAGGAAGACTCACACACGACCCCCGCCCAGAGGAAGGCAACAGGAACCCCCACCGTGAAATCTCCCCAAATTGAAGACTCCGCCCAGACTCCGCCTTCATATGAATATTACAATTAGATGTTGCAATTTAATGAATATGTATGATTGTGTTGTAATCCTATACTCAAAAACTGTATAAAAGAGCTATGCTGATTGTACACGACGGAGCTCTTTGCCCAGGGCGACCTGGAGAGCTCCCCAACGCGTTGGGCGACCTGGAGAACTCCCCAACGCGTTGCTAATAAAATACCTCCTGCTTTAAAGAAACAAACCTTGTCTCTAAAGCAGTTTCTCCGTGCCTTTTGGGGCAAAAATTCGGCATCAGGGCCATGGAGGACTTGGGAAGGTGCCAGTATTGACCAGTAAAGAAAGAATGTAAACAAGGAGTGAACAACCAATTGTATGTGAAAGGTAGTAATAAATTATAAATAAGAAGCAAGAAGCTAATAATGGAAAGGCATGCAAGGCTCTGTGATCAGTGTGTGTGAGAGAGAGAACTTTTAAACTGTAAATAAAGCAATAAATGCTGGATTTCAGATCATCATCATAAAGGTGCCTAGTTTTTATTTCTTGGTTGTACTCTACAATGACAGTTAAGTACTGGGTCCTGCACTTTGGCCACAACAACCCCATGCAGACCTACAGGTCGGGGACAGAGTGGTTGAAGAGCAGCCAGGCAGAAAGGGACCTGGGAGTTTGGATTGACAGGAACCTGAACATGAACCAGCAGTGTGCATAGGTGGTCAAGAAAACCTGGCCTGTATCAGGAACAGTGTGGCAAGCTGGACAAGGGAAGTGATTCTTCCCCTGTACTCAGCACTGGTGAGGCCACACCTTGAGTACTGTGTCCAGTTCTGGGCCCCTCAGTTAAGGAAGGATGTCAATGTGCTGGAGCAGGTCCAGAGAAGAGCAACAAGACTGGTGAGGGAACTTGAGCACAAGTCCTATGAGAAGAGGCTGAGGGAGCTGGGGCTATTTAGCCTGGAGAAGAGAAGGTCAGGGGAGACCTCACCTCATTACTCTCTACAACTACCTGAAAGGATGTTGTAGCCAGGTGGGCGTTGATCTCTCCTCCAATGTTGTAGTAGTCAGGACAGTCGAAAGAATAAATGCACAGCACAGTATGATGATGATCCGACAATCTACTTTATTGCTCAGTTCAGTCTTACTTATACACACTCTGCGAACAGTACCTTATATACCTTTCTATTAATAACTCTCTATCTATGGTCTATAATTGACCCTTACACACAATTGGATATTCACACCTTATTTACATTCTTCTCTCACTGGTCAGCTTTGGCACCTTCTCAAACCTCTCACTGTTCCTGTGAATTCCTCAGGGAAACGGTTTCAAAGGGTCTAAGTCAAAATCCTCCACCTCTATATTCTTCACCAGGGGGTCTCCAGATCTGCCACCTACCCCAACAATTCCCCCTTTTTTTATTTGTGCCACAAAAATTGCCTGTGCCGTCCTCTGCAGAGCCCTTTGCAGGAGAGACACAAGACATGGCAACATAAGTAGCACAACCAAAACAATAAACAACACAAACAAACCTGTTTTGACAAGAGACAAAAGTCATCCTGATAGTCCCCATCCACTAAACAGATTATTTAGCCAGTGCCAACCATCATCAATCTGCAATTTTCATTCCTGCTTGTATCGACTCACTATGATCAGATAAATTCATACAACACATCCCCTAAAATCTTGACACCCATGTAAAGTAATTTTAAGTCCATACACATAGATGTCTACACAGTTTTTCTCACTCATACAGTTTTTTTCCAGTCACACAATAGGTGGCCACCTCAGTCATTCTTCACTCACACATAGCTAGAATTTTCATACCTTTTCATTTTAATCACACATTTTAGATTTGGTTATTGCCCATAAGTTTCTCAGTCTGTCATTTCTGGTGGTCATGTTCAACAACCATACCTGTTTTGAAGAAGAATCAAAACAAGGAATATAAGGCTTAACAGACCTAAATGAGATTCATTCTGATCCAGCACCTGTTTATGCACATGCATATTCTCCTCCCACCTCTTCTGTTTTGAAAATGTTTGGTGTGTTGTCATGGTTTAGCTGGTTCTTGGAAACCAGGCAGGAATTTTTTCTGTTCCCCCTGCCCACTGCGTGCAGAGCTATCAAGTGAGCACTTAAGAGATACAAAAGAACTGACCCAGTTGGCTAATTGCTCAGAACTTAGTCTCCTAGGAAACGGGGGAGATAAGGGGATGCACTTCACTTTTTTCTCTCATCTCCTGGGAAACGGGGTGAGGAGTTTTTGGGCTGGTTGTGTCTGGAACACAGGTCGGAGTGGAAGCTGGTGGTTCCTGTGGCTCCCAACATGCTTACCAGGTGCAGATCCTGCTCGGATTTTTTTTCATCAGAGAGGAGCTGTTTTTTTTCTGGAGGTTTTTTTTTTTATTATTTTTTTCCCTTCCCCGTTCCAGTTTGGTTTTTTCCTGGTGGTGGTCCTTGTGCACATCAAGGGGAGAGAGAGGACTGTGCAGAGCAGTTTGACCAGATGAATAGAGTGAGTTTTTGTTTTTTTTTGTTTTTTTTGTTTTTTTTTTCCTTTTCATTGGGAGAACTTTCCTTTTGTTGTTGCTTCCCTTCCTCTCGCTCTCTCCCCTTTCCCAGTGTGTGGGAAGGGAAAACCAGTTTTTATTGGTTTCTCCAACACACCCCTGAGGGTGTTCTCCCCCTGTCCCATGTGATCCCACAGCAGTCCCTGCTGGTCAGTATAAGTAACTGCAGGTTCTGCATCTCCAGTGATCCAACAGTGCCACCTGGTGACTGGTACAGTACATTACAAACTCTGCATCTCCAGTGACCCAATGACGCCCCCTGTTGACTGTGGTTGGACTTGCAATAAAGGGAGCGAACTGAACTGTCTACTTTTTTTCTTTGTTTGTTCATTGGTTTGTTTTGAAGGGGATTCTTTGTGGATATAGGAGTATTGTTTGGTTGTTTTACTGGTTTTTTTCGTGTTTCTACCAATACACAAATACCTTTTAATAAAGGGTATTATATATTATATTTTTCCTTTTCCATAATTTGTTTTCCTTCAATTGGAGTCTCTTAATTTTAGATTTATAATTGCTTAGAGAGAGGAGTTTGGGTCTTTTCTCATAACTCATCCTCAACAAAAGACCTGTGTCTCATTTAAACTGGGACATGTGTAAAATGCTCTCTTGACAATAACTTGTTCTATGAGTGAGTTAGTTTTGTTTTAGAATACCAAAAGCTAAGGAACTCATGGATATAACCAGACACGATCCATCCACCACACTGGGAGTGGGGTGGGACCACACAGTGCGGGGGGGGAGGGGGGGACGGCAGCAGACCCAGCTCTGGCACCACATCTGCTCTGCCCTGTCGTTCCGGTACGCTCCTTCGGTTGTTCTTGATCTTGTTTCCCGAAGTTGCCCACATCTCCAATGACTGTCCCTGGAAAGGAAACCTGGACTGACACTGCCCAGTAAAATGTTCTGCTTTATGACATCGTGCCCAAACTACATTGGCAGACAAGCTGGTGGCAGTAAAGTTGCTGTTGGGGGCACCGCTTCCTAAAATGTCCAGTCTGCCCACAGTTAAAACAGGTCCCTTTAACTCTTACAGCAGCAGCAGCAAAGGTCCTAGGGAGCTCCTGCATTTGAAAAGTTACACGCTTTTGCATATGCTCCGATTATATTCACTAAGGTAACCAAGTCCATTTGCAATTCTCATTAGCATCATCTTGGGCTGCCTGCAGAACCAGGGCATCTCTCTTCACACTTGATAGCTATCACCACACTCTCACACAAACAAACGTTTAGTCTTTGTTATATGTTATGATTATGAAATGAGAAATTGACACTCTTGTTTTTCAGTCTTAGAGTAGCAATGTTTAACTGTGTTTCTTCAATCTTTGAATTACTGTTACTGTTTTGATGAGATTATAACTTGTAAAGCAAACATATTTTTGCCTCTGGTTCAGTTTAAAATTTAAAAATATATAAGTTCTTCATAAACATTGTAAAAGTTCAAAGATAATATAAACAATCCTTTTGGGGTTACGTTGCGGGATTCTATAGAGTGAATGGTTGTCATAGTGACCGTGTTTAAATTGGCTCCACAGAGCTACCCTGAACCACTGGCGCCAGTCCTCATCGTGCAGTAGCTGTCGCTTCACGCTACCCCCTGTGCCGTGCTGCTGCAAGCCCTGCACAGAGCCATCGTTTCTTTGAATACCACGCCACAAGTAACCATCATCATACTTAATGCTATATTGCTGAAACAGTGCATTCCAAGTGGCAACTATCCACTTCTCATCTGCACTCATACTTTGTCTCATTGTGCTCATAAAGTTCTCAGTGGCTCACCTGCCCCAGGTGTCACGAATACAGGTCCGGACCCTTCGCAGCGCCCTACTGCTCTCTGCTTTACTGAGCTTTCGTCCTCACTGCACCTCACCCCGTGATTCCAATTCCTTGCTGGGAATTACATCCCTCGATGAGGATCAAATCCAATCCGATCCCTTGTTAGGAGTCTCGTCAGTCTACTGTTCTGAGACCTTCGTGGTTCATCACGTCGGGGTCACCAGTTGTAGTCAGGATGGTCAAAAGAATAAATGCCAGGCACAGTATGATGATGATCTGACAGTCTGCTTTATTGTTCAATTCAGTCTTATTTATACACACTCTGTGAACAGTACCTTATATACCCCTCTATTAATAACTCTCTATCTATGGTCTATTATCAACCCTTACACACAATTGTATATTCACACCTTATTTACATTCTCCTCTCACTGGTCAGTTTTGGTACCTTCTCAAACCTCTCACTGCTCCTGTGAATTCCTCAGGGAAATGGTTTCAAAGGGTCTAAGTCAAAATCCTCCACCTCTAAATCCTTCACCAGGGGGTCTGTGGACCCTTCACCTACCCCACCACCACACCATCCATGACAATTGCCACAGGCATGGCGGTCACAGCGTCATCCATGGGGCCCGTGATAGTGCCTCCCATGGTAGCTGAAATGCCGGATTTGAACTTGCAACCTCAGGGTTACCAAGCAAGCTCTCTGTACCACACACCACCAGTGACTTCAGGCAAGGACAGACTATTCAATACAGGAGAGGGTTTAGAGAGAGGGCATCCCCTTTTTCTTTTGGCTGTACCAAGCCAAATAGGGGGGCCAAGATGGCGGGCGGGCAGGCGGCCACGCGCTCGGGGTGCTCCTGCAGCTGGGTTGTGGGTGGTGAGGGACCCGCTCCTGCTCTCGCGGCTCGTAGTGGCCCTGCATGCGTGGGAAAGGCTGCAGCACCGATCTGTGCAGTCGACCTCCTGGAGAAGCCGTCGGGAGCTGTGCTTCGACATCGGAACGGCGGAGCGGTTGGCAGATGGCCGGTGGCCATGTGGGGCCGGGCCGCGGGACCGGGCCGCGCCGGGTCGGACCGGGCGGGTGCAGGGAGGGGGTCGGACGGTCCCGGGGGTTCCCCAGACCGTCGGAGGGGGCGGGTAGATGGTCCCGCTCAGCGCGGGGCGAGATCCCCTGGTCGAGCCGTGCCGGGTCAGGCCGGGCAGGAGCAGGGGGAGGGTGGACGGACCTGGAGCTTCCCCGGGCCGACGTGGGGGGCCGGCGGGGCGGCCTCATTTGGGGGCCGCGGACGGGCAGTGCAAAGGGGAGCTTGCAGTGGCACGCTGGGGGCTGAGGTTTGGGGTGGGTAGTGGGTTTATTCTGGAGGCTGGGGGGTTTTGGCTGGGCAGGGGATGTGGAGGGTGCCCTAACCTAGGGTGTATGTGGGCACTTCTTACACGTGTGCCTGCCATTGCCTGGGGGTATGCCGGAATCGCCGGGTGTTGTCGCAGTGGGAGTTGGGATATGATGGGTTCGGCTTGCTAGTGGCTTCTAGTGGCTTCTGCCCAGGAATGTGGTGTGCTTTTATTATTGTTGTTGTTGTTCTGTGGGTTTTTGTGCTGGTGCTTGTTGTTGGTTTTGTTTTTGTTCTTTGTTTGGTTTTGTTTTATTCGTGTGGTTGTTTTGGGTTTGTTGTGGGGTTTTTGTTTGTTTGTTTTGGGTGTTTGTTTGTTTTTGTTTGGGTTTGGTTTGTTTTTTTTTTTTTTTTTCCCCCTCTTCCCTTCTTCTTCTCCTAGTGTCTTGAGGGGTACTCAGGGCAAGGAAGTGTCCCTGGGTTAAACTGTAGGAAGCTGTGAAGGAAAAGTTGGGAGAGCAGGGCTTGTCCAAACTATTTCAGTATGCCCTTATGAGGTTGCGAGCTGTGCTGGCGGTGGCATATGCCTCCGGTAGGGTCTCCCATGCCAGACAGGTCAAAACTGAAGGGTCAAATGTGTCCGTGGGCAGGATGAGCTCACTAGCCTTCCGGCAGTCATCCTAGGAGAAGGACAACTCTAATTTCAAACCCGGGCAGATGGAGCTCGCTTAGCCCTGTAAGGCCATCCATCCAAGAGAAGGATACTCTAATCAAACCTACGCCCTGAGGACCTCACTGTCACCGTCCAAGCTTGCTAGGCCCTGGCAGATGAACCTCAGGAGTAAAGGGTGGGATCAGTTCTGCGCAAACTGAGCCTCACCTAAAAAATCCACTGTGCAGGCTCTAGGGTTATACCCACACTTGTAAAGTCCTGCAGCGACAGGTGAGGGACGAAACGGCAGGTGACAAGGTGCACTGGAAGCTGCAGTCCTAACCCTGCATGCAGGCGGTTCAGGACATTGGTCGCCTGAGTCTGACCCTGGAGATGACAGACTCACTCGGCAGCATCCTGAATGACCAAGCAGCCTTTTCCAAGGAGAGCACTGCTTGCTCCACACGGAGAGGGGCCTAGAAAAGGTGGCCTAACCAAAGCTCATCTCCATCCTTCACCTGGTTACTAGCCGCGGCCAACAGGCACCTTCTGTTGCGGTCAAATAAAGATTAAGAGCAAAAGGCACACACCTGCCTCCAAAGGTGTACTCAAATTATCACTCGCATGCTGGAACATCAGAACCATGCTCGATACTGCAAACAGTGGTCGTCCTGAGCGCCGCTCCGCTCTAATTGCCCATGAACTGTCACGACTCAACATCGACATCGCTGCTCTCAGTGAAGTTCGTCTTCATGAGGAAGGCAGCCTTAGAGAACATGGTGCCGGTTATACACTCTACTGGTCAGGTAAACCCAGTTCTGAAAGGCATCTCTCAGGAGTTGGCTTCATGATTAAAAACTCTATTGCCTCTAAACTCGAAAATCTGCCAACTGGTCATTCTGATCGTATCATCTCCCTACGCCTCCCACTACACAACAAGCAACATGCTGTTCTCTTTAGTATATATGCCCCAACCCTCCAAGCTGACCCTGCTGAAAAAGATAAATTCTACAACGACCTACGCCACCTTATCCAAAAGGTTCCTGCAGATGATAAGATCATTATCCTTGGTGATTTCAACGCCAGAGTAGGAAAGAACTCTGAAGCCTGGAAAGGAGTACTAGGCAAGCATGGTGTTGGGAACTGCAATGATAATGGTCGCCTTCTGCTAGAGTTTTGTGCTGAGCAGCAGCTTACCATCACCAACACTATCTTTCAGCAGAAAGATAGTCTGAAGACAACCTGGATGCATCCTAGGTCCAAGCACTGGCACCTCATTGATTATATCCTGGTCCGACAGAGAGATATCCGCGATGTTCGTCACACCCGCGTGATGCCTAGTGCAGAATGTCAAACGGATCATCGCCTCGTGCGCTGTAAACTTAACCTCCACCTTAAATTCAAACCTAAAAAGGGCAGCATTCCTAGAAGGAGACTTCAAGTTAACAGTCTTCAATCAGCTACAGTGAGGGACAGATTCCAGGTAAATCTTCAATCCAGGCTCAAGTTCATTCCACAGACTCCTCTCCCGAAGCACTTTGGCAACTTATTAAAAGTAGCATTCTGCAGTCCTCTGAAGAATCCTTAGGCTTCTCCTTCAAGAAAAACAAGGACTGGTTTGATGAAAACAATCTTGAGATCCAGGAATTGTTGAGGAAGAAGAGAACTGCTCACCAAGCCCACCTTGCTCAGCCATCTTGTCATATAAGAAAAGCAGCCTTCGACTCGCATGCAGCAAGCTGCAACAGAAACTTCGTGACATCCAGAACAAGTGGTGGACCAATCTAGTGGAAAAATCCAATTATGCGCAGATACAGGTGACTACAGGGGATTCTATGAGGCTCTGAAAACAGCCTACGGTCCTACACGCCAGGTTCAAAGCCCATTACTCAGTGCAGATGGCCAAATGCTTCTCACAGATAAAGTTTTCATCTTGAATCGATGGTCTGAACACTTTCAGACCCTCTTCAGTACTAACCGTAGTTCAAGACTCAGCATTGCAGTTCATTTCACAACAACCCGTGAAAACTGAACTGGATACCGCCCCCACCATGGGAGAAACTCTTAAAGCAATACAGCAGGTGAAAATTGGCAAGGCAGCTGGGGTTGACGGAATCCCACCTGAAATCTGGAAGTATCGGGTGGCCAAGCACTCTGTGCTAAGTTTCATGAATTTGTGATGCGCTGCTGGGAACGAGGTGAACTACCTTCAGACCTTCGTGACGCTGTCATCGTCACCTTGTACAAGAGGAAAGGAGATAAGTCAGACTGCTCAAATTACCGAGGTATTACTCTGCTCTCCATTGCTGGTAAAATCCTTGCAAGAATTCTGTTGAACAGATTAATACCCACCATAGCAGAAGATCTTCTACCTGAAAGCCAGTGTGGTTTCCGAGCCAACAGAGGTACCACAGACATGGTATTTGTTCTCAGACAACTGCAAGAGAAGTGCAGGGAACAGAACAAAGGACTCTATGTTACCTTTGTTGATCTCACCAAGGCTTTCGACACTGTGAGCAGAAAAGGTCTGTGGCAGATTTTGGAACGTTTAGGATGTCCTCCCAAGTTCCTCAAAATGATCATCTCGCTCATGAGGACCAGCGCTCAAGTGAGACATGGTGACGCACTTTCTGAGCCGTTTCCAATAGCCAATGGTGTGAAGCAAGGCTGCGTCTTGCACCAACTTTATTCACAGTCTTCTTCAGCATGATGCTCCAAAGGGCCACGGCAGACCTCGATGATGAAAACGGTGTCTACATTCGATATCGCACGGACGGGAGCCTGTTCAACCTAAGGCGACTGAAGGCCCACACTAAGACCTTAAATTATCTTATCCGTGAGCTGCTTTACGCTGATGATGCCGCCCTCGTTGCTCACACAGAAGTAGCTCTGCAGCGTCTAACATCCTGCTTTTGCAGAGGCTGCTGAGCTGTTTGGACTGGAAGTCAGCTTGAAGAAGACAGAAGTTTTATATCAGCCTGCACCTCAGGAAGTCTCCCATCATCCCCATATCACCATTGGTGAAACAGAACTCAAATCAGTCCAGCAGTTTAGCTACCTGGGTAGCATCATCTCCTCAGACGGTAAGATTGATGCAGAAATAGACAACAGGTTAGCAAAGGCATACAGAGCTTTCGGTAAACTCCATAAAAGAGTGTGGCAAAACAAACACCTGAAGAAAAGTACAAAGATCAGCGTTTACAGAGCTGTTGTACTGTCTACTCTTTTGTATGGGTCCGAATCATGGGTCATTTACCGGCACCACTTGCGTCTCTTAGAACGCTTCCATCAGCGCTGCCTCCGCACAATTCTAAACATCCACTGGACTGACTATGTGACCAACACGTCTGTCCTTGAACAGGCAGCAATCACGAGCATTGAGGCCATGCTGCTGAGAACACAGCTGCGCTGGGCAGGGCACGCCTCCAGGATGCAGGACTACCGCCTCCCTAAGATTGTGCTCTATGGGGAACTTGCCACTGGCTGCCGCAAGAGAGGAGCCCCGAAGAGAAGGTACAAGGACTCCCTGAAACAATCCCTCAGCCTTGGCCATATTGATCATCACCATTGGTCTACCCTGGCCTCCAATCGGGAGGCCTGGAGACACACCATCTATAACGCTGCTGCTGCTTTTGAGAACACACGCAGGATCACTCTCGAGGAGAAAAGACAACGCAGAAAGAATCGCGTCTCGTCTGTATCACCTGGGGAGTCTTTCTGCTGTGCCTTCTGCAACCGGACTTGTCTATCTCGCATTGGCCTTTTTAGCCATCAGCGCACTTGTAGCAAGCGTGGGTAGAGCCCTTTCAAATCTTCGTTCGCGAAGCCTAGCCATGATATACCAAGCCAATCCAAAAACTCCCTGAGCAATGAACAGTGGTGCAGTCCAGTCCCACACCCTTCCTTGACTTACAGAAGCCGTGAGGGGGTTGCACCACCAGCCCCCCCTTTACACCAATGATGGGCCCGTCAAACTGCACCCACCTGGGTGAAACGCAAAGTGGAGAAAAACCTCTGGGACTAAGCCACTCCACAAAAGTGCTGACCTCTCTAGTCAGTTCACACTTTCACCCATAAACTGAGAAAAAGCAACCAACTTTCACAACATCAAGGGATCCCATAAGAAAGTTGCCATTCCCTGTCCCAGAACAAGTACTTCTAATTTCCGGAAAAACCACGTTACAGTTGCTATCAAAATAAACCACAAAGAGTTGCTCTTTACCTCTCCTCTGTGCATGGTTCTTAGGAGTTGGGTTTCTTAGGATCGGTCGGCAGAAGTCGAACTCCTTGCAGGATGAAATTTCCCTATCCGAAGAAGTGCAGGTCCCAAGTTTCCACCTTTTGGGTACCAGTTGTTGCCTAAAAACCATAAGGAAAAAATCTCTCCAGATAATATTAGTATAGATAAGACAGAGAGCAGGTCTTTAATGAAGGTCTTCTGGTGCAAGGAGTACAAAGGTGCACTGTGTCCAGGGGTTCCACAGTTTATGGTCTGATACGAGAACTATCCGTCCCCAGATCCTCCCCAAATCTGCCCCAGGCACGCCTTCCCGGAACTGAGTCAGAGGTCCCAAGACCCCTTTCTTCCTCATCTTCCTCTTCTTCACAGCACATACTGTCTTTGGAGCTTCTCCAGGGTTCCGGGCTTGAAGGTTGCTTTGACTATGATGGTATCTTGTTTTTCCAGCCTGGGGTGCATATGTTCCTAAACAAGATGTATTTACTATAGTCTTGCCTTGAAAGGAGCTTAAACAAGCCTAAAGAATTTAGAAAATTTTATATGAAGTGGGGAATAGAGTTTGGTGTTAATGACTATTCTAAAGTGTGAGAGACTATAAGTCTATACTAAAAATCTATATTTACTACACAGTTACTTTAAAATCTACAAAAAGTTAAAAATCCTAAGGCATCAGGATGAAGATTGACATTGGAAGGAGAAAATAAAGGCTCTGAAGACAACTAAAAAGTCAAGAACTGAACCAAAATCATTTGTCTGGGATAGAGTTAATTTTCTTCATAGTAGCTAGTATGGGGCTGTGTTTTGGATTTGTATTGAAAACAGTGCTGATGACACAAGAATATTTTCGTTATTGCTGAGAAGCACTCATATAGAGTTGAAGGTCTTTTCTGTTTCTCACACCAACCAACCAGCGAGAAGACTGGGGGTTGCACAAGAAGTTGGGTGGGGACACATCCAGGACAGCTGACTCTAAAGGGATATTCCATATTATATGATATTATAATCAGCATATAAAGCAGGGGAAACATATACAAGATTTACAACTTCAGTTAAACAATCTTTAGAAGACTTTTTTTTCCCATTATCTACCCAGGACACGATGCCCTCCCAATCTGGAAGTTTCAACTAATTCAGTTGAAGTAGTATTAGTGTGATGGTTTTAATCTAGGCCTTCCTTGGTTACCAGTTTGTAACCAAGGAAGAGGCAGTGTTCCCAGTATTCCATACAATTTTTACGTAAATCGGGGTATAAATAAGAAGGGAAGAGAGGTCTTCACTCTCTTCTCTTCCAGCAAGGTTTGGGAACAGTGGGTCCTTGTGTTGGTCTCGCTTATCTAAGGCTGAGGCCTGCAGCGACCACTGGCCTGCCACGTGGAGGATAGCAGAGTGCTGGTCGTGTGTGCCAATCCTGTTTTTTCTAAGGGACGTGGTGAGATTTGTTTTACTAGTTACTTTACTAATTCTCAGATTTGATTGCGTATATCCGCTCGGTGTCCCTTTTTGTTCCCTTTTGTTCCCCTTTCCCCTTTCCCTATCCCTTCGGGGGGTGTTTGAATTCCTTTTTACTGTGTACATAGCATCTTAACTGTAATATACATCAAATATATATATATTTTTTATATAACTAGTTGGATTTTCGGGTTCTTCAATTTACATAGTTTTTTTCCTTTGCTCTGGGGGAAGAAGGAAGGGGGAAGGGGGGGGAGGCTACTAATGGGGTTTGGGCATTTGGCAGGGAGCCAAGTTCGAACCATCACAATTAGTTATATTAAATAGGAGACATTTCCTTTTTCCCTTGTTAAGTGTTCAGACATATATATAAGAATATAAATGCACTTTTGCCTATATAGAGATGAGAGAGAAAGAAGAAAAGGACAACTTAAGAAAAAAACAATCCTGTAAAAACAGTTATCAGTTCCTTACTCTTCCTTTCTCCTACCATTCCTTCACTACCACAAAGTATTTAGTATTCATTACAAACCCTAATAGGAACTGAGAGAATAACTCATCACTAATTATAAGTAATTCTTTTTTCCAGACATATCTTGATGCCGAACAAAAAGAAAAAACTAACAGGATGCCATAGTAACACAGTCTATTAGAAATGTCTGCTTAAGCATGGCAGAAACATGACCATTGTAATGTTGCAGTCTAATGCAGACTATAAAGATGTAAGTGCTAAGTCCTCCTTGACTTAGGTGGGAATGTAAGTACTAAAGAAGGATGAGAAGTACCACTTAAGGAGGTAGAGTCACACTAGTTTTTATCATTGATACGGAAATCCATTCATTGATATGTGATCAGTCCTAGGTTAGGCTTAGGAGAAATGCCTGTGTCCTAACAGTTGAATGATCAGTTTTCAACTCCTCTTTCCATTTTGACATCTTAACACATCCTTTTCAAAAAAATGCAGACTATTGAATATAATAACCTAAGGGTTCCTTTCTCCACCTGTAAGATTAATTAAAGATTTCACAAAAGTAGCTTACATTAGTACAGAAGGTTAGAAAGAACAAACTTCTACAGCATTAGTTGATACCCTACTTGCTTCCCCTTTTGGTGTGTTAATGATTCTAGAAAAATAAATAAATTACACACACACATATTGGGATAAATTGAAAGGGTTTTGGTAGTGAGGGTGCTGCACTGTGTGGGAAAAAGTCAGACTGCCCTGTGCAGACACAAGAACAGAGCAGGACTGGGGTTGGAGAAAAAAAGACATGGTTTGGAGGAGCAAAGAGCTGACCAAACAGGAGCAGACATGGGAGCAGGTACAACACTGAGGCGGTCTGTAGAGTAGTCGTGATAAAAAAAAAAAGAAAAAAAGCACCAGGCACTGAGCACCATTTCTTGAGTGTCACCTGTGGGACACCAGACTGGGCATAGCAGACCCTGCCACGTGGCAGCTTGCACGTTCAACACATGCATTCTGGCAGGACCAAGGACTGCAAACTCTCTTGATAAGTATCACACGATCACGTGCATGTTTTTGCAGGTAGTAATTTTGCACAAAGTAAGTTCTGAACCTCTATAATATCTGTCATTCAAGTTGATTTCTCCCTTTATGAGACAACATGAATCCCCTGCATGATCTCTCAGGCATTTCCTGATTATCTTCAGATTTAGGACAAGACAAAGACCTTTTTGCTCTTTCAAAATGACAACATGCCTAGACTACAGCTTTCTCCCAATGTCCATCTACAGTCTTAAAAAAAGACTCTCCCTGGCTTGTTTTTAAAACTTTAGAAAGCCTTTGTTACTCTATGCAGCTTCATGAGGGATCCCTGAAAAGAAATATGGAGAGTGATTAAAAAATGCAGCTATAGTCAAAACTAATTTGTCAACTATGGCATCCAAACATGACCAATGGTTTCACAGGAGTATGAGTCAACAAACTCTGTAAACACAATTCAAAGCAATAGAAAAAATGCAGAATTTTCCTTATTCCTAAAAATGCTCCTAAGTCTGATAAATAACTGTATATGGTAGCTTGTGGGAAAATATTGCATAACATTGACTTCTTGTAGGTATGGAAACTGCTCTGAAATAAAAATCTTCTTCTGTACAGAAAGTGACTGACAACACAAAACATACTCAGTATACTTGTGAAATGAATACATATTAAGAATTTATTTTCTATACTACATGCATATAAGAACAACCTTGATATCTTAAAACAATTGAGCAACCAGATCAAAATCCCTTTTGTAACATCAGTAGTTTATCTAGTTTTACGCTTACAATCTTAGACTTGCTTTTGCCATTATGTTTTGGGTTCGAGTAGGGTTTATTCATGGTCAGTAAAAGCTTAGGAAGTTGTTTCTAAAACACTTGGAAAGTTTTCTGTATTCAATTACAAGTTAATATGCATCTATTTACCTATAAGTTCAATTCCTTAGTTTGTTGAATATGGTTTATAGCTACATAATACTGCACAAAGCAGTGCCTTCAAGCTGTTTCCTAAACTCTTTTGTTCTCATTTAACAATCAGCTTTTAGCATTAGATCTTTGACCACTTCTGAGCTAGTGTACCATCACAAATAACATCAGCAATTTTTCAGGAGCTGAGGGGAGAAAAATTGTCAAGAACCATTCATAAAACCTGTAAGGTTAAGAAAAAAATACATTTACCTTTGCCAGAAACATCATTATGTACTGTATGTTAGATTTTCAAGAATCTGAAGTTTTGAGCAACTGAAGTGTGTCAGCTTGAAATCAAATATCATTCAGTACTTTATGGACATAAGATACAGCAAGTCAAAATAAAGTGATTTAGAGATCTACTCATATTTTTATTTCTATTAAATTTATGTTTTGACATGGGTGATCAGAAGACAAGGCCTCACTGATATGCCACAAGACAACTGCTAGGCCTGCTGGCTTAATCAGCTTTGGCCAACTCCAATACTTTGCTTTTCCGAGGGTAAGTTGTAGCCTATGTTTTTACCATTTATTTTTATAATTCTAAAATAGACATTTTGATGCCCAGTATTGCCTGTTTTCAGGAAGGAAAGGTTCAAATCCCAGCCCGTAAACTTTGTCCCTTCCCCTTCACCTTTGCCCACACTAAGACATCTATGCTTCATCAACATTCATTCTTTGCTCATTAGCTCTAGTCTTACACATGAACAAGAAAACCTCAAAACCAGCAGAAATACAAAGCATGGTCTGAAATAATTTAAATCCAATGAAATTACAGATCAACCTTTAAAAATACGAAACAGTTATTCAAAAATTAGATGTTTAAAGTTCCTTAAACACCAAATAACTTTAGAAGACAATAACAAACCCTTCACTGAACGGATAAAATGGTTTCTAACACTACAGAGTATATAAATAACAAAAAACATAACTGGACTCCCCTCTAAATCAAACTGAACTGCACAATGTTGACACTCATGTTAAATGGACTGGTTTTAGAATTCAAATTGACTTAGTAGTTTTAGTCTGGTGAATGGGAAATCACAAAATGCTCTAAGTTACTGTCCAAATTGTAAAAGTTGTTTACTATTGGAAATTATTCTGTGACTGGTTCATATAGAAGTCCCTGGAAAACATCTGTCCTGGTTTTGGCTGGCATATAGTCAATTTTCTTTCTAGTAGTTGGTACAGTGCTGTGTTTTGGATTTAGTATGACAATAATGTCAATCCCAACAACTAAAGCATCACTGCTTGGGGATGGACTGGGCATCAGTCAACAGGTGGTGAGCAATTGTATTGTGCATCACTTGTTTTTCTTGGGTCTTATTCCTCTCTCTTTCCTTTTCATTATTATTATTATTATTATTATTATTACTATTATTACTACTATATTTTACTTTATTTCAATTATTAAACTGTTCTTATCTCAACCCACAGGTTTTACCTTTTTCTGATTCTCCTCCCCATCCCAATGAGATGGGTGGGCAGTGAGCGAGCAGCTGAGTGGTGCTTAGTTGCCAGTTGGGGTTAAACCATGACAATATCTTACAGGAAAAGGCTCCAGAGCAGTGGTATTACTTCTACTGAAGGCAGAAAATTATGCATTTGTTTTTGGTCATGAGAACCTTAAATTATCATACAGGCAAGTAAGAATCAATGTCAGACAAACAATCTGAGTATGGGGACCTGTGGAAAACAGAACAAGAAGAGAGAATAAAGATTTACCAGAAATACCGCAGTACCTATTCCAATGGAAATGTAACAGAGAACTTCATATTAATCCAATTTTATACCTGCAGCATGTATACCAGTACCTGTCCCAAAGAGACAGCAATCTCTTCACACAGTTCCACACTATTAATTTAATGAGAAGATGTTGGTGATGCTGGCAGCCCCTTTTCCTTTTCTTCACCAAGCATTTTTTGGTTTTTTTTTTAAGTATTTGCACAAATAGCAGAATTGATAAAAATTGGTCTAAAAGCAAATTCTACTTTGTAGTTTGACCTTCAGTGCCTAACAAAAACAAACTTCCATCTGAAAACTTCCTGGTTTTTGAGGCAGAACTTCTGACCCAACAGATTACCTTGTGACTATTAGGAGTTGAGCACTTGCTCTCTCAACAAGCACTTGAATAGAGTCTTTTTGACCTGGCTCTTTATTTTGATAAAATTCTCAACAATCTGTTATCCTTGAAATGTTGAATCGAGTTTATGCGACAAGGTTTTGGTAGCAGGGACAGCTACGGGGGGGCTTCTGTGAGATGCCAGAAGCTTCCCCTATGTCTGACAGAGCCAATGCCAGACCACTCCAAGATGTACCCACCACTGGCCATGGCCGAGCCCATCACTGATGGTGGTAGCGCCTCTGTGATAACATATTTAAGAAGGGGAAAAAGTTACTGCACAACAGCAGCCAGAAGCAGGAGTGAGAATATGAGAGAAACAACTCTGCAGACACCAAAGTCAGTGAAGAAGAAGAGGGGAGGAGGTGATCCAAGAGCCAGAGCAGATTCCACTGCAGCCCATGGTGAGGCAGGTTGTCCCCCTGCAGCCTGTGGAGGTTAACAATTGTATTGGGTCTGATTGAACTGGAGTTCATTTCCCCACAGGAGCCCTCACAGTGCTGTGCTTTGCATTGGTAGCTAGAAGGGTGTTGATAACTGTAGTGGGTTTGTTTAGTTCTCTCCTCTTCCTGGTAGGGAACTTAGGCTAGGTCGCCTGATTTATATTGACCAAGGAGATATTCCATGCCATGTTACATCAGCTCAGATATAAAGAGGGCGAGGAGAAAGTGGCTCTCTCTCTCTTCTGTGATAGCTGCCCGGTGAGACAGCTGCCCCTTGGAGGAGAGAACACTTGGCTTCTCATGGGAAAGTAGAATTTACTGTTAAGGTTTTTTTCTCTGTGTGTAGTGCTTTTAGTTCTCTTCTCTGTGTAAATATAAACTCTCTTTTCTTAGTAAATCTCGGTTTTATGGGTTTTTTTTCCTCTTCCCTTTCCCTCTGGAAAAAAGAAAGGGGAGGGGGGTTAACGCAGTTTAGGTAGACACCTGGCGTTTAGCCAAGGTCGAACCACTACAATAACACACTGGTGTTTTGGCTACTGCTGAGCACAGCACCAGCACTGTAACATTCCTTCCTTAGTTGAGGGTAAGACCCTGGGCCCTGCTGATGGGAAGTAGAGAATAAACCCTGCTGTCTTTTGCTTCTGCATGCACAAGCTTCGCTTTACTTTTTGCTTTAAATAAACCGTCTTATTCCAACCCACGAGTTGGGGTTTTTTTCCACCTTACTCTCTCCCGTCCTGCTGGGGAGTGATAGAGCAGCTGTGTGGGCACCTGACATCCAACCAAGCTCAACCCACCACAACAGTGGAGCAAATATCCACATACAGCCTGTGGAGGACCTCACAATGGAGCAGATGCACCTGAAGGAGGTGGGGGCTCAGTGGGAAGCTCATGGTGGAGCACGGTCCTGGAAGTTCCTGTAACCCCATGGAGAGAGGAGCCCGCACTGGAGTAGGTCTTTTGGGAGGACTTGGGACTCTATGGGGGACCCACACTGGAGCAGCCTGTTCCTGAAGGACTGCACCCTGTTGAAGGGACCCATGCTGAAGCAGTTTGTGAAGAACTGCAGGACATGGGAAGGATTCATGTTGGAGGAGTTTGTGAAGAACTGTCTCCCATGGTGGGACCCCATGCTGGAGCAGGGGAAGAGGGTGAGTTTAATAGACTGAAATGTTTTATGGCTGTCATAGGTTTACTTGTTCTAAAAAACCAAGTGGGAATTTTTTTCTTTCCCCTGCATAATTGTGAAAGACGGATGTTGAACAAGGGAGGGGGAGGGTGCTCTTTGTCTGGGGTGATTGACACACACAAAATAACTGCCCAGTAGCCTTGCATTCCAGGCTGATGACCCTCAGAAGGCTGTGGGGGGGAGGTAAGTTGGTTTTTTTTTTCTCTCTCCTCGGAAACAGCAGGTACTTCACTTCTGCCCTGACTCAAGGAGGGTGTTTGTGTGGGGGGGTTCTGAGGTTCATTTTGTTTTCAGCCTGGTTACCTGGCTGCTTCTGGCCCCAGTTCACCTCCATTCTCCTGTGCCCTGTTCTGTCCCCAGCCCCAGACCTGCTCAGACTTCATCAGAGAGGCTCAGCCAATCTGCAGAGGAACCTTCATGGGAGGAGGTCGCCCCTTCCCTCCTCTGCTCCTGTGTTTGGCAGTGGCTTGTGCTCATTGACGAAGAGGGGGAGAATCCCAGCCAGAGCCAGCTGCCGACAGCATGAGTCTGTGGGAAGAGCCCCTTTTTCCCCTTTTCCCCTTCCCCTTCTCAGTGGGGGGGAGATCTCCATTTTTGTTTCTCCCACTCACCAGGGCCCCCACGTGGTGACTACCAGAACCCAACAGCACGCCCTGCCAACCACCACAGAGAAACTGCAGGCTCTGCTCCTCCAGAGATCCAACAGTGCCCCCTGCTGATTATGGTTAGAATTGCACCAAAAGGTAGAAAGTACTGACCTGGTTTTTTGGAGGGAACTTTGGGTACAGGATTACTGTTTAGTTGTTTTTGTGGGTTTTTTTGTTGTTCTGCCAATGCAGATATATCCTTTAATAAAGGGCTGTTATCTTTTCTTTCTCCATTCTTCCTCAACTGGAGCCTTTTCATTTTGAATTTACAATTGTTTAGAGGGAGGAGTTTGGTCTTCCTCACAACTCATCCTCCTTAGCAAAACAATTTAGTCTCGTTAAACTGAGACAGTGGTTTAAACATTGTTAAGATCACGGAAGCCCACTCTCCACTCGAATCATGCCTCCTGGATTTCAGGAAATTGGACTGTTAGTTAAGCCTTCTGATGCGAACTTATAAAAGTGGCACTATTGTCTCAGGTTTAATGAGAAGTAAACAAGGCTGGGAGGAGGCCATAGCCCACAGTCTTATTTGCACACTCTCCCCCCCATGAGAGATTGATCTGTTAATGCTAATGGCTCAAACAATCAGCAGAGGAGCCTCCCAGGTGTTGAGGGAGCGTATACCCAGCACCTCAGGCTGCAATCTGGGTGTTGAGCAAGATAAGGAAAGAGGCAAACCCTGAAAGGCAGGGAAGTATTTATTTTTCCTTACACAAATGACTCAGCTGTGATAACTCCCCTCTGGGGAAGCACCTGTGGTATTCATCTCTGCTGATAGGCCATAATTGGCTCACCTGCACTGACAAAATAGGCAGCTATAATGTCTTAGAAGGTGTCAAAGGCTCATGATGTATCCAGTGATCCAGTATTACATCATCCATTGTAAAACTCCCCACCCCAGGGGAGGTACTAGGTGTTCCCACCTGAACCTGAGTGTATATAGCTCATGAAATCTTTGAGTTTTGTGGACACTCCCTTCCCTGATGGATCCAGACCATCACTTTGACAGGACTGTGACCATCACTTCAACCAACAGACATCGAAATTGCAACTACCAAGTCTCATCGCTAGATCCAACAGGTTGTGACTATATATCTTTCTACTTTTATCCTTTCTTCCTCTTTCTTTTCCTTATACATTTTTCTTAAGTGTTATTTTTATGATTTTATATTGCTATATCACTATAGATAATAACAACCAAAACGGCTACATAACTGTTTTCCTTTGCAACTAAACTAAACCCTACATAGATATAAACATGGATCATTCAGTGTCATTTCACTCTAATGTGCCCCAAGTGATCTATTAACAAGAACCTGGATTACTCTCGCCTTCTAGGGCAGGTTGTAACAGTGAGGAGGAAGAAGCAGCAGAAACAATGAGTGATGAACTTACCACAACCCCTATTCCCCATCCCCCTCTACCACTCAGACAAGGAGGAGGTAAAGAATCTGGAAGTGAAATTGAGCCCGGGAAGAAAGGGGGAGGGGGAAGATGTTTTAAGATTTGGGTTTATTTCTCATTATCTTACTCTGATTTTGATTGGCAATAAATAAAATTTATTTCTCCGAGTCTGTTTTGCCTGTAGCAGTAATTGGTGAGTGGTCTCTCAGTCCTTATCTTGACTCACAAGCCTTTCATTATATTTTTTCTCCCATGTCCAGATGAGGAGGGGGAGTGATTGAAATGCTTGATGGGTACCTGGAAGCCAACCAGTCAACCCATCACAAATGTCATGTCCCTATAAAGACTAGTTAAAATTTGAAGTTGAAATATTAGTTGAAATATTCAGGCATGAGGGGGGAAACAGTTGCGCTGCATTTGCATAACTTTAAACTTTTAAAAAAAATATTTTTTTTACATGGAAATCAGAAATTATGAACTTTCATTAGCAGAAAAACTGTCTACTTATGATTATTTGTATCAATGAATAAAAGTTTGTGTACGACACAGGAGGCAAGTCAGGAAAGCAGGTAACTTCAAAATGTAGGGAAGAAAAGATGTTTTAAATCACATTCCTTCTGATAATGTTTTTTGGTACATCCACTGGTATGGATGAGCATGCAATCCTATAAAATAGTCCGTTTGGGGGGAAAAGTAACCATTGTATACATGCTAATCTCAACTAAATGCTCAGGAAGCCCATGCGTAAGATGTTCCAGAGAGGTAAGGGAGAGAAAGGCGGAAGGGTCTCCTACAAGCATTCACTCTAAGACAATTTCAGACAGCACTAAAATTTATAGTCATCATAAAAAATTGCAAGACTTAGGATTTCCATATCTGGGGAAATAAGGCTACTGCTATTAAAAAAACCACAAACACACCAACAAAAAAATCTTCAAAACCGTAAGACCCAGCATTTTGAAGAGGAATGAGAAAGCTCATTTAAACTCATTCCTCTTCTCTCTGAGCTTCCCATGAAGTCCAGTGAAGGAGAGGAGTTACTGGTAAAATTTAGAAGAGTAAAGAGCTTCTTCCACAGCATAGACTCTAACTGTAGCACAGCACAGGTTGCAGTCTCACAAATTTAATAACATCAACAACATAGAAACTGTTAGAGTTGAAAAGTACGGGACAAATAAGTGCCCAGGTTCTGACTCTCCACAGAGGACAAGAAAAGCCAAACAAGAGTTTATTGTCAGGACACTGGTGGTTGCAGGAGAGGACACTGCTTGTGTTGGCACTTCCAGGTACAGGAGAATGAAGGCAGTCTTGGACTAGGACCCAAGTCATCTGGTTTTGATCTTCATCTCAGACCTACCTTCTTGCCTCATTGCAAGTCATTCATTTGACCTGACCAACTCTTCCTTGGAACTCTCCCTCTAAGACAATAGACCTTTCCAATCTATTACACCAGCACTTCTGTTCAGGAATCTCAATGTGAAACCCTACAAAACAGCAGAAAGAAGGGTCCCCCAGACAGCTGTCCCCTAAATCACAGAATCACAGAATATGCTGAGTTAGAAGGGACCCACAAAGATCATCGAGCCCAACTCCTGGCCCTGCATAGGACCATCTCCAAAAGTCACGCCATGTGCCTGAGAGTATCATCCAAATGCCTCTTTGAACTGTCAGGATTGGTGCTGTGACCACTTCCCTTGGGAGCCTGTTCCAGTGCCCAACCACTCTCTGGGTGAAGAACCTCTTTCTAATATCTAACCTAAACCTCCTCTGACACAACTTCAGGACATTCCCTTGGGTCCTCTCACTGGCCACAACAGAGAAGAGATCAGTGTCGACCCGTCTCCCTCTTCTTCCCCTCATGAGGAAGTCATAGACTGTGATGAGGTCTCCCCTCAGTCTCCTCTTCACCAGGCTGAACAGACCAAGTGACCTCAGCTCCTCAGCTACTCCTCATACAGCTTCCCCTCAAGGCCCTTCACCATCTTTGTTGCCCTCCTTTGGACGCTCTCTAATAGTTTAATATCTTTCTTATATTGTGGTGACCAAAACTGCAGACAATAATCAAGGTGAGGCCGCACCAGTGCAGAGCAGAGCAGGACAATCCCCTCCCTCAACCAACTGGTGATGCTTTGTCTAATGCACCCCAGGACACAGTTGGAGCTCCTGGTTGCCAGGGCACACCGCTGACTCATATTTAACTTTCTGTCGAGCAGGATCCCCAGGTCCCTTTCCACGGTACTGCTTTCCAGCATCTCATTCCTCAGTCTATATGAACATCCAGGGTTGCCCTGTCCCAGATGCAGAATCCGACACTTTCCCTTGTTGAACTTCATGTGGTTGGTTAACACGGTTTGGGATTTCAGGGTCTTCTCTGGACCAGTGGGTTCACAGCTGAGCTGCAGTTTCTCTCACTGTGCCCAGTGGTGTATCGGTTGAGCTCAGGAGTCAAATCACACAGAGACACCAGTTGTGGGTGCTAAAGCTGATCTAACTTTATTTTACAAAATGGAGGGGTTTTATATGCAGATAAGGAAGGTTCTGGAAAAAGGGGATAGGTATATATAAACTTGGACAGGGCATTGGATAGGATTTAAGATTGATATACTTAATAGGGGGGATACATGCATCTTCAGAAAACTACTAGGTTCTTAATTGGGAAAACTAACTGCCTCTGACTGGACTTTGGCCAATCAGAGAAACCTGCTCTCTCCTACAAGAGAGAAAGCTCACAATCTAACAGTCCGTATGTCTGATGCTGTCTAGCCTATGTTGCCAGAAGTCATTTCTTTCCACCTTCTAAACTCTTCATCCTCATCCAGATTACCCCCAACAGTTGGTGATTGCCCAGTCCTCTAATTTGTTGAGGTCTCTCTGCAGGGAGTCCCTGCCTTCAAGGGCATCAACAGCTCCTCCCGGTTTTGTGTTGTCTGCAAACTTGCTTAGCATCCCTTCCATTCCTGCGTCCAAGTCATTCTTGAAGATGTTGAAGAGCACAGGGCCCAAGATAAAGCCCTGTGGAACCCCACTAGTGACAGGTCACCAGTCTGATGTAACCACTCACTATAACCACCTGAACCTGACCCATGAGCCAAGTGCTCACCCACTGCATGATGTGTTTATCCATCTGTGTGCTGGACATTTTGTCCAGAAGGATCCTCTGAGACACAGTATCAAAAGCTTTACTGAAATCCAAAAAGATTGCATCGACTGGCTTCCTTTGATCAAGTAGGTGGGTTAACTTGTCATAAAAGCAAATCAGGTTTGATAAGCAGGACTTTCTTCTCATGAAGCAGAGATGGCTGTGACTGATGACAATGCTATCTTTCAGAGGATTTCAGTCCTTCCCAGAATAATCTTCTCCATAACTTTACCAGGTACTGAAGTGAGACTGACAGGCCTGTAGTTTCCTGGGTCATCCTTCTTGCCCTTCTTGAAAATTGGGACAATGTTTGCCAGTTTCCAGTCATCTGGGACCTCTCCATATTCCCAAGACTGCTCAAAAATCAAGAGACACTCTGCGATGACATCAGCCAGCTCTTGGAGGATTCTTGGATGAATCCCATCAAGCCTCATAGATTTGTAGGGATCCAGCTTGAGCAGCAGATCCCACACAAGTTCAGGGTCAACTGGGAGTTGATTCTCGCAGTCATGGTCCTCCAGCTCAGGGCACTGAGACCCCCTTGGTCCATCATCTGTGTTGAAGACAAAGAAAGCGTAAAACATCTCTGCCTTGTCTCTGTCCCTGTTTGAGAGGTTACCATTCTCATCCTGTAATGGGCCAATGATATTTCTATACTGTGTAATGCCATTAATACATGCTTCCCATGTAACTTGACCTTGCTTCCACTGGGCATACACATGCCTTTTTTGCCTTATTTCCAAGAGAAGATCCCTGCTCAACCAAGCTGGTCTTTTGCCTCGCCTGCTTGACTTCTGACACTTGGGAATTGCCTGCTCCTGTGCCCTTAGGAAATGATGTTTAAAAAGTGACCCCAGCACCCACAAAAAACATTTTCCCTGGGGACTTTACTCACTAATTCCCCGAGCAGCCTGAAGTCTGCTCTCCTCATGTCCAGAGCTGAGGTTTTGCTGGCACTTTTACTCCTGTTGACAGAGATTTTAAACTCCATCGCCTCATGGTCGCTGTGGCAAAGACAGCCACCAATCACCACTTCACTCACAAGATCCACTCTGTTGACAAGCAGCAGATCAAGGAGGGTACCTTTCTGACTCAACTCCCTTAGGACCTGTTCCATAAAGCTGTCATCCAGGTTTTTTAGGAATCTTCTGGCCCTGGTTGTATCAGCTGTGTGATGCTCCCAGTTAATTTCTGGCAAGTTGAAATCCCCCATAAGGACAATGGCAGTTGATTTGGAAGTGTCCTTTAGATCCCCAAAGAATAATTCATCGGTGTCATCATCCTGGATGGGAGGTCTATAGTAGACTCCCACGATGACATTCCCATTATTTGTTTGCCCCTTGATTCTTATCTAGAGGCTCTCAACTGTGCCATTGCCAACTGTGAGCTCCATACATTCTAACCCTTCTATTACATACAGTGCCACTCCTCCGCCTCTTCTGCCCTGCCTATACCTCCTGAAGAGCCTGTAACCATCCAACAGGGCACTCCAGTCACAAGTCTCATCCCTCCAGGTTTCACTTATGCCAGTGATTTCAAATCTTTGGGACTGGGCCAAAGCTTTGAGCTCCTCTTGTTTGTTCCTAATGCTGTGTGCATTGGTGTAGAAACATTTCATGTGTGGTACATTGTAGCCAATACCTTGTGAAGCAGATTAAGGCATCCCATTATTGCTCATTTCCTCAAGTTTTGGCACACTATCCCATCCCTCATCACTGGTGAACCTGATTTTGTCCCTTTCCCCCTTGCAAGCTAGTTTAAAGCTCTGTCAACAAGTCCCACTAGCTCCTGTGTGAGAACTCTTTTTCCTCTCTGAGATAGGTGCATCCCACTAGGTGTCAGTAGACCAGGTGTTGAGTAGATCATCCCATGGTCAAAAACCCCAATTTTTTTCTGATTACACCAATCTCAGAGCCACACATTGACCTGATGGATCTGCCTATTCATATCAATATTATTCCTTGTTACCAGAAGGATTAAGGAAATCACTACCTGTTGTCTTGATCCCTCTACCAATCGTCCCAGGCCCCTGAAGTGTCTTTTGTTTGCCCTCAGACTTCTCTTGGTTATTTTTTTGCTGCCAGTTTGAACAACCAATAGCAGATAGTAATCAGAGGGCCTTACTAGACTGGGGAGTTTTCCAGTAACGTCCCTTACCCAAGCCCCTGGGAGACAGCAGACTTCCCTGTTAGTTGGGTCCAGTCTGCATATCAGACCTTCCGTTCCCCTTAGAAGGGAGTCTCCTATTACAACTACCCTTCTTTTTCTCTTAACAGAGGAGGTCTTGATGTGGGGTACAGGTGGTGTTGTTTTAGGAGGTCACACTACCCCAGAAGGACCTTTGCCCACCTCATCATTTGTCTGGCCTTCTAGTTCCAGAGCCTTATACCTGTTGTAGAAGGTGCCGGTCCTACCTGTCAAATTCTGAGAAGGAGGAGGAACCTTCCTCCTGGTACACGCAGTGACCACCTTCCATCCTTCATCTTTAACAGACCCCTGAGCAATAGACCTTTGAGTAATTATCTTATAGGGTTCTGAGTTCACCTGCTTCTCCACTGCAGTGGAGGGTTGAGACTCCTGAGAGTCTTGAGACTGTAGCGTTTCTGAAAATAATTGGTCTCTCTTTTGCCCATTCACTTGAATACTATGTAGCTTGTTCACTTCTTCCTGTAGCTCCTTCACCTGGCAACACAGCTCTTCAACCGCAGCACACCTTCTGCAAAATAGCTGTTTGTCAGCCCCAGCCTTGCAAAGAGGCATCAGGCACTCCTGGCAACCTGTGACTTGGAGAGCTGCATCTACTATCAGCAGGTCTGGCTGGCTGGAGGTCTCTGACATGGCTGGTACAGTAACTCCTTCAGCGACAGGGGATCGAGTTTTATGGCACGTCAACACCATAACTGAGGAAGCTTAAACTAGTATGTTAATAAGACTGGAGCTGAAAGAATCTGTTTGTTCTTCCTTACTACCTACTGAACCTGTTTACTGCCTTTATTGGCTGCTCCTGGGTGGTTAGAGAGGAGCCTTTCCTGCTCGCCCTTCCTGCGCAAACTGCCATCTCATGCCCTCACTGACATGCCACTCTCCTGTTGGCTGCGCTCCAGGTCGCTCATGCTCCCTGGAGCCATTTAAATGCCCCTTGGTCGCTCCTGGTTCTGCCCCCTCCCCACCTGGTTGGCTGCTGAGGGCTTCTGGGTCGTGGAGATGCTGCTTGGATTTTCCCAGACTCAGGAACCCCTATGTACAGCTGACTCTAACCCCCTGGACTTCTCCTCACTCACGGCTTCCCGAGCCTCAGTGACTGATATTTGTCTCTGATACTCTTCTTTGTCCTGCTTGCCTCCACAGCCTTAAGATCCTATTCATTTTGGCATGCTCTGATTAGTGTTTTTACATATATACATATATACATATATACACACATATAAATACACCTCTAAGATACTAAACATGAAGTGTTAAACATACTACACAGACAAGACTGACCTATTTTTTCAGATTTCTTTAAACAACAAAAAGGACACACAAAATTCAAAATAAAGTTGGTCACTAATTCAGTTAACATACTTTGAGCACAACAGGAAAACAGGCTCTGCCCTCAATATCTTCTATTAAGAACCCTGTTCTTGCAACCCTCCTTGGCCCTCACCACATCACCAGGCACAGAAAATGCAAAAGCGCTCAGAAGACAAGAATTGTCTTGTGACTCATCCCCTCTTCAGATGCCTAACATCTGGTACCAAAGGCTTTAACATATTATCCTAAAATTCATGAGATTGATGGAACAAATTATTTTGGTAGATCAGTGCTAACTTCACTGCATGACAGGTACTTTAAACTGAAATCAGATGGGTCTTACTAGATATGCTCAATGTCCAGATCAACAGCAAAAACTCACATTGTGCTTTCTCACAAATCAGAGAAAGCAAAAACTGAAACATAAAAACATAAGCACTTTCTTCAGAGAAAGAACATGACAGGGTGCACAGAACTCTGCAATAAAATTCAACTAAGATGTGAGCCATAATGACACCTGTAGCTAAGGCATTTCATCTTGCCGTCCAAGTAGTATCTCAACAATTGCTTGTTGTTGCCATACTGAACCTCAGCTAGAAGTCTGTTTCTTGACTTCACAAAACAGCTTGTAGTTTAGCACTGCTATTTTCTGTGGGTCCCAAGAAGGTAAAGGCACCCCTGGGGAAAGAGGAGGGGACAAAAGGAGAAGGGAGGCGGGAAAGAAGGGACCCAGCAGCCATCTCCTTTCCAGGGACCCAGATGAGGAGGAAAGCTCCAACAGGACATGATTTTCAATCTACTGTAACTTCCAGAATGCAAACCTATTCCCATCCAGTGTGTTTTCCTTGTCAGGTTTCATAGACACCCTCAAATTAGTTCATAGACTCTTTGAGATATAAAGTTCAATAGTTTCCCTTGCAAAACAATTTTCAGCCTGAGAGAAGGGCTGTTGCTGCCACTGGCAAATGACTAATTAGACCAACTGATGCTGACTGATACTGAACAAGGTGAGAATTAAGCCAAATTGGATGGGGCTACTTAGGTCCTGTTGCTGAGGCATAGATGGGGAGAAATAGTAGCCTGCAAACACATGAAGACTGATGTTAATCATGCTGTTTGGTGGGATACAAGGGTCATAAGACACAAGTGGTAGAAGTACCACCCACAGTAGCACATTCAAACAATTGACAGACTGAAAATCCCTGCTTTGTCCTGACGTGAAAGCATGACACTGTCCAAAAATCAACACCCTCTCTTCTAAAGCTGAGTTAGATCAATTTAGTTGCTGTAATGAAATCCTTCAGCAGCATCAACAAGTGTGACTGTACAGCTGGCACAGCAAGAAGGAACCAAGATCTGAGGGTTGGCCCTAGGACTAGTGCTGTATTTCACAGGTATATGGCAACAGAGACAAAGCTGAGGCATTTGACAATAGAGACAGATGAGGATTTTGGAACCTAAAAAGGAATAGAAGGCAGACAAAATCATAGAATCAATGATGAAGTGTTTCCAGTGAGATAAATCAACAATTATATGGTAAATAATGATACTATTTTTAAAATAGCATTTTTAGATGTTTAACTGATGTTTTTCAGATCATCCTTGACTTTGAAAGAAAACACTCAACTAATACTAGTCATAATTTTACTGTTCTAAAGACTAGATCCCTCAGCAGCTTTTTCACAACAGAAAAAAAACAATGAATACACATCTTCCTTGTTTGTTATACGACACTTGGGATTTGTCTCTAAGATATTTCTGTAGCAAAATATGGTTTCCTCACTTGGCACCACAACCTTTAGCACACCCTCCTTGTAATGCTTCTTATTACCTTGCTTTCATTACCTTCTTTATTGGTGATGCCTCAGAGCTTTTTTTTGATTTTTTAACTTCTATAGATTTTAGAAGTAGTTGTGTAATAAATGTAGATTTTAATGTAGCTGTAATATATCCCTTACCCTTTATCAATCCCTCTAAATACCATTCGTGTGTTTAGTCTTCTTTTCAAGGTAGAATTGTAGGAAGACACCCTAAGACCTGGACCAGAAGATATCACATAGACACAGCAATCTTCAAGCCCAGAACTTTGGAGGAACTCCAAGGACTGTACATGCTTTGAAGAAGATGAAGATGAGGAAACACAAACCCCTTATTTAACATTAACAAGTTGTCAGTTAATAGTCAGTTTTGAGAGCTTTTACACTTCACCCTCACAAATAAGCACTTTTAAATAAATGATAAGCACAACCTGCACTTTGACTGCAGACAGCACAAAGCTGAAGTCATGCCTTCACCAGCACCAGTGGAAGTATCAGAACTTACATATGGAGTGAGTGGAATAAACGCTGAATAAACATGCATTTCATCACTATCACTATCAACTAATCTTTAGACAAATCACAATCCCTTCAAGACTGCTACAACTGCATGCTAAGTTTCAAACAGAATCATTGGTCCACATCACAAGATGTGAATTTAATTATTTCATTTGCATCAAGGAACTGAATTAGTCTCCTAGAAAGGTAATCAAATTAATTTTATATTTATAAGTAACAAATCAATTTGAAACATCCCACTGAGCACTGCAGGAACTATAACACCTATTTAATTCACTTTAAGTATGCTATTACCATACCAGCAAGTTCCTTCCTTTTGATAACTTACAGCCTAGTAAACATTACTGAATTTTGGAAGCAGTGGTTGCCTCTATATTGAGTTATAACTGGAAGTGACAGATCTCTGTTTCCTTGATTGTTCACACAACATATATGCCAAACAGGTTCTGAGATTCCTCTTAAGACTGGACACCCAAATCCTGTCCCTGATGGGCCTCTGGAGCAGTTTGCTTGTCAGATCACTCAAGGCATTCCTAGGACATCTCCAAATCTCATTTCCTCCAACAACTTCCCACCATAATGGTGAGATTCACAGCAAGCACACAGGGCACAATCCATTTTTGAATATACTAGTATGACCATACACTGTGCCTGGAACAAATGGTGCCCTGCACAGCCTGCTACATAGGCTGATGTGGGAATAGTTACACAAGTCTGTGCAGTAAATGTCAGCCAAGGGATTGTGCCAAGTACTGTGCCATGGGGACAGGCCTCAACTGCTGGAGAGGAATGGACATACCTAGACTAGACTATCTCACTGATGAGCAGCTCATAGAAAGAATGACCATGCTGAAAGCAGAATGGCTGCATCAGTACTAGCCTTGGGTATTGGTATCCAAATAACAAAGAAACACTTCTTCACTGACAGCTCATGCCCTTGCTTTGAATGCACTGGTGGAGGCTGGAAAAGACAAAGTATCCTGTTAGTTTTACTGGAAATACATTATCAAGTAGTTTGCAAAGGATACTTTAAAATATAGTTTATACCTCAGAAAGGCACCTATAATTACTGTAGTTCCAACCCCAGGATAGCAGATAGTTATCAGGACTTTACCCCAATGGAAGTTAGTTTACTTGTTGGGAGTGCCATCAAACAGCACATACAGGACAACCAAGGGATTAGACAGCACAGATTTAGGAAAGACAGTTCCTGCCTGACCAACCTGATCTCCTTTTACGACTAGGTGACCCAGCTAGTTGATGAGGGAAAGGCTGTGGATGTTGTCTACCTGGAGTTCAGCAAAGCCATTGAGGTGTCCCATAGCATATTCCTGGAAAAGCTGGCAGCCCGCAGTTTGGACAGGTGCAATCTTCACTGGGTTAAGAACTGGCTGAATGGCTGGGCCCGGAGAGTAATAGTGAAAGGTATTGCATCCAGTTGGTGTCTGGTCACTAGTGGTGATCTGGACAGGCTGGATAGATGGGCCAAGACCAATGGTATGAGGTTCAACAAGACCAAGTGCCAGGTCCTACACTTTGGCCACAATAACCCCATGCAGCACTCTAGAATGGTGGAAGAGTGTTTGGAAAGTGGTCCAGTGAAAAAGAACCTGGGGATGCTGGTCAACAACTTGCTAAACATGAGCCAGCACTGTGCCCATATGGCCAAGAAGGTCAATGGCATCCTGGTTTGTATCAAAACTAGTGTGGTCAGCAGGACCAGGGAAGTGATTGTTCCCCTGTGCTTGGCACTGGTGAGGCTGCACCTCGAGTCCAGGTCTGGGCCCCTCAATTCAGGAAGGACATTGAGGTGCTGGAGCATGTCCAGAGAAGGGTAACAAAGCTGGTGAAGCATCTAGAGGGTAAGTCCTATGAGGAGCAGCTGAGGGAGTTGGTGTTAATTAGCCTGGAGAAAAGGAGCCTCAGGGATGACCTTATCACTCTCTACAATTACCTGAAATCAGGTTAAAGTAAGGTGGGGGTCATTCTCTTCTCTCAGGCAACTATTGACAGGACAAGTGGACATAGCCTCAGGCTGCAGGAGGGGAGGTTCAGGTTGGACATTAGGAGGAATTTCTTCACAGAAAAGATTGTTAAGCATTGGAATAGATTGCCCAGGGAGGTGGTGGAGTCACCATCCCTGGAAATGCTTAAGACTGGACTTGGCACTTAGTACCATGGTCTAGTTGACATGGTGGTGTTCTGTCAAAAGTTGGACTTGACAATCTCAGAAGTCTTTTCCAACCTAATTGATTCAGTGATTTTGTGAGTTTAAGTACAATTACAGGAATCATCCGATCTCAGGAAACTGCCTAGCATTTTGACAAACTAAGCAACAAAATGCACACCTTACAGTTTGTGCATAAGTGTTGGTTCAGGTGCCTGTGTGACAGATAAAATTGGAATTTTCTTATTTCATGCAAAATGGGAATTGCCTACATTAAAGGCCTATATTTCATAGTTCAATAAAAATATTCCAGCAATAAATACATGCTACTACAGTTAGGAAACATCTGATCAAAGGCCAGGAACCAGTGCTTTTTAAGGCCTAGTTAGTTATTTCAGTATGACTTCCTTTTATGAACAGGAATTATTTTCCTTACATGGTACTTGAATGAACTGGTGTGACAGAGTGCCCCTGCCCCCTGCCAACCTGACCTTTATTTCCTGTAGCTGCTCAAATGATAACCATCAGTGGCAATCGGGTCATGTTGGGAGGAATGGATTAAAAGGGTGTTCTGATTCTGGCCAGGATAGGGTTAATTTTTTTTTGCAGTAGCTGGGAGGGGACGTGGCTAGGACCTGGAGGTTATTCTATACCACCTCACATCATTGCCAGGGCAGGGGAAAAGGACTCTTTTCTGAGGAGAAAGGGTTCCTTCTGGTTGAGAAAAATGGCAGAGGCAGCAGTCCAGTGTTGTTTATTGTGAGGGCTCTGTGGTGAGCATTTTTGCATGTGAATCACTCTCTTTTTTGTATGCTTTTGTTATTAATATTTTTGTTGTTACTGTTCATTTTCTTATCTGCTGTTTCCAGTAAATTGTTCTTATCTCAACCTGTGATCTTTGCCTTTTGTGCCTCCAATGGGGGGAGAAACAGGGAGCAGCACATGGGGAGTTTTAGTGGGAGTACTAAATTGGAGAATATGAGGAAGACTGTTGAGAAGGACTGTAAATACACTCTAGTGACCTTGCAGCTGGGAATAATCCTTGATAAACCTGTGTGAACAGCAGCCAGTGATCCTCTAGCATGGACTGAGTTCAACAGTGTCTGTAGGGATAGGCTCTTTTGGAAGAATTTGTAACAGGAAGCTAGAACTTGTTTCACTTAGGAAGCCCTTTTCCATTTCCTTTCTACATTTCAGAGAAAGTTGCAGGGAGAGCTGTGAGTGAGCCCTCTGTCTGGTATGCAGGAGAGATAACATTCAAAGACAAGTACAGGGCCTCCTCAGGCTGAAGAGGGTGGGGGAGGACAGAGAGAAGATAAAAGAGCCCTGAAAGAGAGCGGAATTTGCCTTTCCCCTGAGGCCAGGTGCTGTCTTGCAGCACTGAGAGGTTTTCATAAGTTTTTAGTGTCCTTGCCTCCAAAATAAACCTTTCTGAATCCTCTCAACTGCCTTGGCATTTTTGAGGAAATACCTGCATATATTTTACTTTACAGTGCCTGTAGCTCTGCTTATGTGCCTTGGCCCAGGTGTTGCTTCAGGAATCCCCTGGTTATCAAGGTAAGGGAAATAAATTTACTCTGTGGTTTAGACATGGGTTTGTGGCAAGGGTAATAAGACAAGCAAGAAGGTGAAACAGAAGGCAATCTTTACAAGATCTAAACTTGGGTCTTATCTGTAATAGTTGAGTTAGTGCAAGCAATTTGAAGATTACCACAAGCACTCAAGAGCAGCAGTATCCTGTAAATATAGGATTTAAGGATGTTACTGAGGAGCAGAAGAGAAGGACTCTTATTTTCATGCTAATTAAAGGCAGTACTTTGTAAGAAAAATTGGGAAAGTAGCAGATTATTTTCTGTTGTCTAAGAATTAAGCTCCAGAATTATATTAATTCTCAAATCCTGCCAATGATAAGTCAGTCACAGATGTTATAGAAAAGGTTCCTATAATGCCCTCCAATCCATTCCAATAATAGACATATTCTAGCTTTCATTCCAACCTGATTTTAAAAAATCATAATTAACGTGGACAAAAAGGGAGGATCTTTTTTTAAAAGCTGTATTTTATGTTTAAGGTCAGCAAATACCTAATTATCAGTAAAAATTATCTCAGATCTTGGATGACCCATTAAGATCTGTTGTAAGAGACATGGATAGCATTTGCATTCAGATGTGAGGTAACTAGGGACTTTAGCACTCACCTTTCACAGAAATCTCATCATAATGGATTATTACTTAACCAGGTGCTTGAGCACCTGTGCCTTTTTCCAGAAAACTTCACAAAGATCTTGGGAGTTTTACTATTGTGCATAATCAGACATGCTGCAATCTGAGCTGTGCAATGCTTCTGAAGAACCAGGACTCAAACCAGCAAGACACCACCTATTCCCAAGCACTGACAATCATTTCCTGGTAGGAACCCAATTCCTATCTATGTCTAGATGCAGAGCTCTGGATGTCTGAGTAGTAGGCTTGCTAAAGCAGAGAATCGTCCTATGTTTTGTAAAATAACAAGAACAAATATTGACATGGAAGGGACATACACTGTGATGTTGAAAAGGTACTTAAAAAACGGTATACAGAAGCTGAAAATAAGTTAAGCCAAGATAAAGCGACCCTGTTTAATTGCCAATTAACTCTTTTAGTCTCATACAAGCCAGTGAAAAATATAGCTAGTGCAAAAGCACAGGTCTCCCAGTTTCAAAGTCAATTGGCCAAGTAGCTGCTTAGGGCCCCAGTTACTGTATGCAATGATTTGACAACAGAGCTATATACTCTTCATACTCTATGAAACCATGAAATGGTAGCACACTCCACAGTAAGTCGTGTTGGAGAAAACACTGATTTCTCTAATATCACATAGTACATTATTTTAACTTTTTGTACAGACAAGTCAAGGCTAGCAGACAATTGGAAATGAACAGGCACAAAAAGTAGGTAGTGAAAGAACACAAAGATTATTTTACCAACACTTCACTGTAAAAATTTGACCATTTAAAAATTATTCTTCAGTTTTCAAAACTCACAGAAGATTTCATTACATGTCCTGTTACAAGAATAGCTTTGAGATTATCTATGGATCCAAGACTATAGCATACTGTTTACAGAATAAGTAATTTAAAAGCATTTTAAAAACCCAAACTCTGAAACTCTGTCAATATTACCTATTCTGGTTTTTACTATGAAAGACACTATGAAAGGGGGGGAAATGCCATTTCTCAACAAGCTGAGACTCAACTTAGTTAACAGTCTCAAAAAGAACTTTACAGACTTCAGTTTCAAAACTGAGCAGCAAACTTGGACAAGGATAACTGTGAGACTGGATTATTTATTTATTTTTAAAATACTTTCTGTCAAGTTAAACAGACACGTGTAGCAAAAGATAGATCTATCTCACCTGTACTGAGATTGATGACATTAATACTTCTACTGCAGCTCTGTGTAGATGCAAGAGACCAAGTATGTTGACTAAAGATCTATTTCTTAAGGATTTTTTAAAAAATCAAACTTCTGCAATTGTTTGTGCAATACTGACAAATTTTGTGTTTCTCAATATTAGCAATACAAAAATATATTTATGAACTATGACAGAACATACTGAAAACATTTACACAAAAATCAATGTGTTCCTGTTGAAGAATGCTATATTCAGTGTGGTCTGCACAAAAATATGGGTATATCACTCAACAGTGACTACTGATGCAACAGGCATGAGGGAGAACTATAACTCAAATTTTAACAGTCCAGTACATCTTGGTCTAGAAATAGTCTGAAATCCATGGACAATTGCATTTAGATACTAATACAAAATAATTACTGAAATAAGACCTCTGCTCTGAGCATTAGCAAATGTCTGACAACCATAGATTCACAGAGCTGGCTCTGGCCCTGGCTTGGATGCGCTCGCTCACTCTTAGAGAACAGAGACCTTATCACTAACGCATACCTACATTGCTGTTTTTGACCACCTTGTTAAAAGACAGTCTACAAAGGAATGCTATATTGCAATATCCCAGTGTATATTGTCTAAAGAGTCTTCAAAATATTTGCAAGTTTTGTCTTCTTGACCTTAACATGCCAAGATACTACTTAAGAGTCATGACACCAACTTTACATCCTTTCTCCAAATATTTTTTATAGTCCTTCAGTATTTAGAATTATTTCCACTCCCTCTACAGGGACTGTTCATTAAGAAGATACCATGCTAAGATGCTAGCAGTACTGGAGTTTATGAAATGGAGAAATTAAGGAATTTTTTTTTGTAAGTCAGGTTTTTGTTTTCAGAAGTGCTTGATTTAATTTGGTAAAATGTACAAAGTTTGTTCCTCTTCAGCAGTTTTCTGTATTTGTAATATGATACACTTAACTGACATATCTACAAACACAATACTGATTCTAAATAAATTACATGTTTTCCATTATTTGAATTTTAAAAAGCTACATAATTCTGTATCTGCTTAGCAATTTTAAGAATATATCCCCCAAACATTATAACATCATTTTAGCCTTTTGGCAGGTTTTTGAAACACTATCACTTTCTTGACTATGTAGACAGCTGCAAGTTTGGGCTTATTTTGTTTTTTTGGGGTTTTTTTCCCCAAATGTAAGGGAAAACAACAGGAAAATAAAAGCTAGCCTAAGAAGTCATTCCTTCCTATATCTTGTACAGTAAGCCCCAGTGTCTAGGGCAGAGCCAAGGATGCAGCTGTTATCACCCTACATGGAAGGAAGTTAATAAATTGGAGAATTCTGTGTCCTTGACAGCTTGAGGAAAGAGACTTTTAACTTCGACATTGCTATATCAATTTCACATTCAAATTCCTGAATGACCAAAATACAAAGGATATGAGTTATAACTTTGAACTATGTCATAGTCTTAGAAAACCAGCATTTTGTTAATGCATTAGAAGTCTGCCTCCACCTTGCAGTTAGTCAAATCATACTGGATTTCTGTTTCTTTTGAACATGGATGTTTCCATTCTATTAAGAGGTTATCAGGCAAGCACAAGGTTTATTTTTTCATCTCACTATGCAAATTACTAAGAATATAACTGTGGAAAGTTTTTACAGGTATCTATATCACTTTTGTAGATACTAAATTAGATGTGATCATGTTGATTTTATTCTTTCTAATTAAACCCTCAAGGGGATATCCCAATTCACTTGGGGGACCTGCTGTAAAGTAGGTTTCTTTAGAGCCTTCTTCATGTTATCGGGAAATTCACACCTTGTTTTACATCCTCTGAAGACTCCAGAAGAGTTAAAAACGAGCCTTCATTGCTCTTAAGTTTCACCTTATCACACTGAGCTTAAATCAGTCGTTTTCAGGACTGACCACCCCTAAAAGACATAAGGAAGGTCCTCACGGTGGGGACCTGAAAGCCAAGGTGGCTCTTCCAGCGATCCGATGTAGCTACGGCAGAGGCAAACCTCTGCAGATCACGATGCGCCCCGTTTTTCTTTCATCAGGTCATCGATCGCAGCAGTATTCCTGCTCCTTATTCACCGAGCCAGTAAAGCCACTCGCTTCCATGCACATTCAGCAGCGCCCGCTGAAGCAGCAACAGCTCTCGAGGGCATCCACTGCCACTCCCCCGCTTCGGCACCGCCCCGGTGTCCCCCGCGACATCCTTACCCCATGGCGGCCTGCAGCGCCGGACACTGGCGGTGCCACGTCCTTGGGGCGCTCCTCGCCGCAACGGTAACTCCGTCTCCCCGTGGCGGCTGCAGTCCTCTGGTCGCTGCGCCGCAGGCTCTTAGCTGCCGGGCCGAGCGGAGCCGCCTGCGCGCTAGGGAGCACCCGCCACGGGCCAGGCTCTCATGGCTGTCGGTCTCTCCGAGAGCCCGTAGGCAGCGGCTGCGGTCCTCGGGCGGGCAGCAGCCGCGGCTCCGAGGGCAGACGGTCCCCTCCTGCGGACGGACGGGGAGACGCTCGCCTTCTCCTCGAGGGGCTGAAGGCGGCTGCGGCGCTTCTCGCCAGGAGGTGAGTGGTCGCCGACGGCTCCGTGCGACTCAGAGGCAGAGCAGGATGGGGCGGGCTGTTCGTGCAGGGTTCCAAGCCGCCGCTCCCCTTAGCATCCCAGCCAGCAGCGTGGCGGGCACCAACGCATTCTCCCGAAGAGACAGAGAGAGCCACAGCACCAGCGCTGACATCAGGCTCCCAACGTGCGGCGGAGAGTGGCGGCCACCGTGCTCCCCCGATCCGCCCACCTCCGGCAGTAGAGATGCGGAGCCCTGCTCCGCCTTCCCGCGGCAGCAGGCCCGCTCCTCGCCGTCACGCCTTCTGCGGCGAGCGGGCGGGCATTGTCCTGGGGCGCAGTGGGTCGGTCACTGCCAGTGGGAGGGGCCACCCAGCCCCCGTTCCTCTGCGGCGGAGCCCTGGGTTCAGCCCCACCGGTGGGACGAAGGGAAGGAGTCAGCGAGCTCCGTGTCAGGTGGTGCCCGCCTGCTCCAGCGCCTTCGAGCCGCTGCCGCTACCTCTGCCTCTTCCCACTCGCATCCGCCGCCTCACGCCTCCGCCTGCCTGTACCCTCGTGATGGGTAGGGGCAGTCGCCACGCCCGTAGCCCACGACTGCGTCCCGCTACCCCAAAGGGAAGGCCAGGGCGCAACAGTCCGCCGCCACAAGCAGCCAGCTCACGACAGCATCTGCTCACTCTGTCTCCATCGTCCACCTGGGGAGCTTAAACTAGCATATCTCACTGCACTCCCCTACGCACTGACGTCAAGCACCGCTCCCAGTGCTGACGTTACCGGAGTGCGGGGGATGATGTCAGAGTGGTCTACGCCGCCGGAAGAGCTTCTATAATAGAGAATGGCGGCGGAGGGCAGGGCTCGGAAGCCACCCCGGCATGGCTGCCTCCGTGCCACCTCTCCGGAGTGCCGGCGGCACCCGGACCGCCTCCTCTCGCCCCCTGCAGAGCCGTCTCTACGGCAACGCCGCGTGTTTCCGATGCTGGGCCCCACGCCCGCCCCGGGTGCCGCGGAAGCAGCGATGCGTCCTGTGGATCAGCAGAAGGAGTCGGGTGTGAGCTCCTGCGCCCAAGAGCCACGTGTGAAGATGGCGTGGCTGTGGGAACTTTCTAGCCCTCTGCCATCGGCGTGGGAATGGCAGGGTGCTTGACTCCAAAGACGGTTCCGTGTCTGAAACACATGCCTGCATATCCCTGCTTTGCAAACGCTTCAAACCCGACAGCATTACTGGCTAATCAAGAAAGAAACAGTAGATTCCAGCACATCCATGCTAGTAGTATTTCAAAGAAACAGCCAGCACCATGAGCTTGACAGATCCTACTATTTTTGTGTCACTCCTTTAATGGGACCATGCAAACAGATAGCATGTGTTACTGCTTCTAATTCAACAGAGTACTCCGAGCTCCAGCACTATCTACTACCTTGCTGGTCACTTATCTCATCTTAGGTTCAGCAAATATTTCCATTAATTCTCCACGTTTTCATGAATTTATAAATATTAGGTGTTATAGTCAAATGACCAGATATAAATTTTTTTTTTTAAAATATATTGTAGAAATTTATTGAAGGCAAATAAGCAAAACAGCGCGCTGGAAGACCCGGGGAAACTCCTGTTCCACCAACGGTCTTCCCGCCAAAAAACGTGTAATGATCTTTTATATGTGCCACTATTCCCTCCCCTTTAGGCGGCACCTGGATGCCGGGTGGCAGGTCCCAGATGGAGGTAGTCCTCAGATGGCAGCGGCTGCTCTCGAAGCGGGGCGAGTGGCTCCTCGCTCGGACCGGCTCCTCCCTCGGGCAGCTTGCTGCCACGGCTGCTCTGCCACTTCTCGCTCGGCTGCAACAGGCTGTGCCGGGGGCTGTGCCGCTCGGCTATGCCCCTTTTATCCATATCTTTATAATAATGGCCAGTCTTCGTGAGCAAAGATCCGGGGAAGGTCTTTACACCTTCCAGCCTGCGCATTGGATTTTTTAGGTGAGACACAGTGTGCGCGGAACTGAGCCCACCCTTTAATCCTAAGGTTCATCTGCCGGGGCCAAGCGAGCTTGGACGGTGGCAGCGAGGTCCTCAGGACGTAGATGGGTTGCCTTTAAGGCTAACGAGCTCCATCTGGCCCGGGGAGTGGCCCAGACCGGGAATCGAACCCGGGTCTCAGTGGTGACAGCGCCGCGCCCTTACCACTAGACCACCAGGGGCTCCAACATTGTGGTTTGACATTTGTAATTCAAACTAACCACTAACACTAACATTGCAAAGATAATTTGATTAGCAAATTATTTATCTTTGCCTTTATTAACTATTTCAATTCCCCCCTTCTTCTATTTATCAGTAATTTGCTTATCAAATTTTATTATAACTTTTCAGACTACATATAAGATAATTAACAACATTACTGGGGCCTGTTATAGCAGTAACTGAGGGAATTGATTTTTAGAAGCAACAATTTTATTTTTTTTTTTAATACAATACATAATTCTTATCATTGTAACTGAAAAACCAGGGGGGGTCCTGCTGACATAGAACTTTAATACCTGGAACTTTATTTACTTCGTAAACAGTAATCTAATTTTCAGTCTTATTGTGGTGGTATAGGTTATTGGTAAGTTTGTTTTCGCAGAGTTAGCTGTCTCCACAATTGTACCTCTCTGCCTCCTTCGTCTACTCCTTTGCAGGGAGCAACGAGGTATTAGCTCTTCTCGGCAGCAGTGGTATTCTTCAGGAGTTCTGCTTTTATGCTCACTTAGCCTTTTCACCGTGGTTTTAGAATCATGTTATTTATTTAGAATCTTGTTTCAGGTTTTACTTTATCAATTAATTACTTTATTTTGGGGTTCACTCCCAAGCAATTTTGGCAGCACGCTGTTTTATAATGTTATGTCAGTTTTCCTTGTGTATTTCCTAGGTTTCAGGTATTAATAATTCTCATCTGCAGAGTAATTTATAAATTTTCACACTAGTTCTTCTTACAACTAAGTGATGATTTCTACAGTCCATACAATGAGTATGACGTAAAGTTGAAGTACAATACCATTTCTTATCATACTGTATGCATTTACAAGTCACCCACCTCACATGCCCGAAGTGGGATGCTTTATGCAAGGTATACCCTGAAGTTTCCTCCAAGGTTCAGGTATTTCAGTTGTTAATTTATATATTCCAACTTCTCTCGTCTGATAGGGTATCCGTTCATTATTACACCAGAATGCCATATTTACTCTTTAAAGAGTGTCCCCAGGGGTATTTGGAACCACTGGTATAAGTCAGTTTTTACTTTCTCCTAGTAAGGATTCATTTACCAGTCCTGTTCTTCTGATTTTCATTTGAAGATCTCCTGGTTTGGATGTTATAATCCACTTTGGGGAAGATAATTCTACCGGTCCTTTAACTCTTGATGCATGAGTCCAGCCTTTTTCAGCAGTATGAATTGCTGTATCTGTGGTAAGAAGAACAACAAAGGGCCCTTCCCAACAAGGGGTTAATGAGGATTCTTTCCAGGTCTTTATTAATACCTGATCTCCAGGTTGAATTCTATGTATTGCTATATCTAAAGGAGGTCTCTGAGCTACTAATCCTTTTTTTCTTAACTCCTGTCTTCTCTTCATTAATTCAATTATATATTCTCTTAGAAAAGTATCCTCTATTTTTGGATGTTCTAAAGGGTTACCATATCATTTCGAATGGTGAGATTCCTGTATCAGTACGCGGTTGGGTCCGAATATGCAATAGAGCTAATGGTAAACATTTTACCCAACTCATTTTAGTTTCCATCATCAATTTAGTTAAGTGTTTTTTAAGTTCTCCATTCATCCTTTCAACTTTACCAGAACTTTGCGGATGCCAAGGTGTATGATATTCCCACTTAGTTCCAAAAAGCTCCATTGTTTCTTTAATTATTCTTGAGGTAAAATGTGGTCCCCTATCTGAATCTATGATAGTTACAATACCATATCTCGGAATTATTTCTTCTAATAAGATCTTAATTACTGTTTTGGCCGTACATCGTGCTACAGGAAAAGCTTCTACAAAATGAGTAAGATGGTCTACTAATACTAATAAGTAACGATACCTCCCTACTTTGGGTAATTCAGTAAAGTCTGCTTGTATTTTCTCAAAGGGTCTTTTAGCTATCTCTCGGCCTCCTTGAATCCTCTCTCTCAGTTGCCTTTTGTTCACTTTTTGGCAAGTTAGGCATCCCTCTAGAATTCTTTTTGCAATTCCATATGCCCCAACACAAACATATTTATTTTCGAATTGATCTATTAAAGCTTGTGTTCCCCAATGTGTTTGTTCATGTAATTTAGCCATAATCCTTTGAGCAAGGCCCTTAGGGAGTATTTCTCGACCATCTGATAACATCCATTTATTATTTTCTTCTTTCGCCCCTACTTGTTGTAATTTTTCTTTTTCTTGGTTGCTAAAGCTTTTAGGGAGATTTAAATTTTCGGGGTTTGAGTTATTTAATACTAATAAAGCTGCTCTTTTTGCTTCTTCATCTGCTAGGTTATTTCCCCTAACTGTGGCTTTGAATCCTTTTTGGTGACCTTTTACATGTACTACAGCAACTTTTTCCGGCTTCCTCAAAGCTTTTAATGTTTCTTTTATTAGAGTCTCATGAATTAATCCCTTTCCCTGTGTATTAATTAGTCCCCGTTCTTCCCAAATTTTTCCAAAGGTATGTACTATTCCAAAGACATATTTGGAGTCTGTAAATATCGTTCCCACCTTTCCCTCTAACTGGTGTAAGGCCCTTAACAAAGCATATAATTCACAAGCCTGGGCTGACCATGTTTTATCAAGAGGTCCAGATTCTCTTACTCGAAATGTAATCCCATCTATCACAGCATACCCTGATTTTCGATGTCCATCTACGACTCTTGAGGAACCATCTATGTATAATTTTTCGCCTTCCTCTAGTTCTTCTTCCTCTAGGTCTTCCCTAATCTTAGCCTGGAGATCGATTACTTGCAAACAATCATGTACTAGTTCTCTTTCAGGTTCTCCATATAAGAATTGGGCCGGATTTTGCAAATTCGTCATTTCCAATTCTAACTTAGGTGAGTGTAGTAGTATACTTTCATATTTTAGCAAGCGACTATCTGTTACCCATTTATCAGCTTTTTGTTGCAAGATTCCCCTTATATTGTGAGGGGTGAAAACCTTCAACTCCCCTCCAAAGGTTACCTTTCTGGCTTCCTCTACTAATAAAGATGTTGCTACAATAGCTTGAAGACAGGTAGGCCATCCTCGACTTACTGGATCTAGTAGTTTAGAATAGTACCCCACTGGCTTCTTTTGTCCTGCCCATGTTTGAGTTAAGACTCCATGGGCTGTCCCGTTTTCAGTATTCACAAAAAGATAAAATGGTTTTCGGATATCAGGCAGACTTAATACTGGAGCATTTATTAGATCTTCTTTTAATCCTCTTAATTGTTTCTCATCTTCTTGATTCCATTTGATTAATCCGTCTTTTGTTAATTTTTCATATAAAAACTTAACTTTACTACTATAGTTTTCGATCCATTGTCGGCAGTACCCCAATAATCCTAATATTTGCCTTATCTGTCTTTTATTTTTAGGTGCCTGTAAAGACAGAATTCCATTTATTCGTTCGGGATCCAATCTCTTGTGTCCTTTACTTAACCAATGTCCTAGATATTTAACTTCCTCTTCAGTAAATTGTAACTTTGATTTTGAGACCTTTAATCCTTTTGAACTCAAAAAGTTTAATAATCTAATGCTCTCCTCTCTAACTGTCTCTGGGTTCTCCCCCGCAATTAGTAAGTCATCTACATATTGGATTAGCACAATACCTTGGTTTGTTTCAAAAGATTCCAATAATTGTTCTAAAGCTTGTCCAAATAAGTTGGGGGACTCTGTGAACCCCTGGGGTAAGACGGTCCATCTTAATTGTTGCCTTCGGTGGGTTTCAGGGTCTTCCCATTCGAAAGCAAAATAGTCTCTGCTTTCTTCCTTAAGGGGACAAGCCCAGAAGGCATCTTTCAAGTCTATTACACTGTACCATTTATGGTTGGGGGTGAGTTGATTCAGTAAAGTATATGGGTTAGCAACAACTGGAAATCGGGTGACTGTTCTTTTATTTACTTCTCTCAAATCTTGTACTAATCGATAAGTTCCATCAGGTTTTCTTACTGGTAAAATAGGGGTATTATGTGGTGACATACAAGGCTCCAATAGTCCCTGTGTGATAAGCCTTTCTATAATAGGTTTTAATCCCATCCTTCCTTCATAGGAAATAGGATATTGTTTTACTCTTATTGGTTCCTCAGGATTTTGAATATCAACTTCAAATGGTTTTATATTTAGTTTTCCCACAGAGTCTGGAGTATACCAGACTTCAGGGTTTATCTTTTCCATATCTTCAACTGTAAGGGTATATAACTTAACTTGTAACCCATGTTCTTTTGCTTCCAAGCCTATTCCTAATTCAATCATTAAATCTCTTCCCAATAAATTATATTCTGCTTCAGGGACTAACAAGAATGATCCTACAGCATACTTCTTAGGAGTCTCTATTTCTACATTTTTAATAAGGGGTACCTTAAATGGTTCTCCTTTTGCTCCTATAACTTGTACTGAATCTGAGGATTCTACACAGCCCCAAGGTACCTTCTGAACAGTCGATCTCTCTGCTCCAGAGTCTATTAAGAACTCAATCTCTTGTTGCTGGGGACCTAATTTTAGTTTTATCAAGGGCTCTGTATTTGTCCTGGTCCCCAGCAAATAGAGCCCCTGACACCCCTAATCCTCTTTAAATACTTGCTCATCCCGCATGCGCTTCCTGCAATGTCTTTTTATATGTCCTTTCTTGTGGCAGTAATAGCATTCTGCTTCTGTCTGACCTGTCTGTTTTTGATTATTTGGGACTGCTCGTTTGTCAGACCCACGAGGGGTCCCACGTCTCTGCTTGTAATCCTCTTTTCGTCCCTCCCTCACTGTTGTCATAAAAATCTTTGCCTGTTTCCTTTGACTTTCCTCATTTTCCTCAATTTTTTCCAACTTCTTTCTAATATCTTCCCATGATTTTGCTACAAACTGTGTTTTGAGTAAAGCTTGCCCTATTGGAGTATCGGGGTCTAGACCGGAATAGAGCTGTAAGCTCTTTCTTAACCTTTCCAACCAGTCGGTAGGGGTCTCATCCTTTTTTTGTTGTTCTCTAAATGCCTTATTAATATTTTGCCCCCTAGGGATTGCTTTCCTAATGCCCTGCACTATGATTGCTCGTAAATCAGACATATGATTCCTATGGGCTGGGTCCTGGTTATCCCAGTTGGGCCTCTGAAGGGGCCACTTTATGGCTGCAGCTGGTCCTTGTTGATACCTTTGGTTCCAGTTTCTCATCCCTGCCCTTCTGATCATTTCCCGCTCCTCAGCTGTAAATAATATTCCTAATATTGCTTGCATTTCATCCCATGTGTATATATTAGGACCCAAAAATTGATCAAACCTCTCAGCTACACCTAGGGGGTCTTCTAATAAATTCCCCATTTCCTTTTTAAATTCTCTAACATCCCCTGATTTTAAGGGGACCGACACGAATCCTATCCCTTTTTGGCGTCCTCCCATGGCAATCTCCCTTAAAGGGTATAGCCGCATCTGCTCAGTAACCGGGAGTGTGGATGGAGAAGAGAGTTCTGGTACCGTGGCAGTGGAGGGGAAGCAGTCTAGCGGCGGGGCAGAAGGTGCGGGTGATAGTTCCCGCGCGGCGGCAGGGGCGGGACAAAACGGCAAGTCCCCCGCCTCGGCAGAGGGAGCAGGGTAATGGGAAGATTCCCGCGCGGCAGCAGGGGCGGGACAAAACGGCAAGTCCCCCGCCTCGGCAGAGGGAGCAGGACAGGATGGCAATGGGACCCATCCTGTTATAACAGTGGGCTGAGGGGTCATTACGGGAGCAGGTACAGACGGGATGTATGGCAAGTTCCCAAACAGGGTTCTAGTGTCTGACCTAATCCATATGCTAGCGTATTCGCTCTCTTCTGAACAGAAGGGTTCCTTACTATTAACATAGATGTTCAGAGCCTGACACATCCAATCCTCAAATGCGCCATTGACTGGCCAATATAAATAGTCTCGCCTTATCTGCTTTCCTCCCCAGACTTCCGTACAATAATGTACCATTTTCTCCCTTGACTTCCCTCCTCCAGAGGGGTAATCATTCCAGTATCTTATCATTATTCCCAAGGGACTATTCAGGGGTATTTCAGGCAATTCCACCTCAGAATTACCCATGGGAGCAAAAATTCTACTCATTATTTGTCCCATCTTCCGGAGTGCCTCCACACACACACACACACACTTCACTCGCTTTCCCTCTTTCATGGCCCGGTCCCTCGCGGGATACAGGGAATGCACTACCAGAAGGTCCGCACTCGCTTCGTCCCAACGGACATCTCAGTTATTCGCACTCCGGGACCCCCTCCCAAACCAAAAGGGGGATCCGCAAAATACTTACCTCTCCCTGGGTAAGTCTTCGTTCAGCTCCTAGCCAAACGGTCCCTTCCCCAACCAGACGGCACCCACTATTATACTTACTACTCCTGAGTAAGTCTTCGCTCGACTTAAGTCGAGCGGCCCCACCCGACTCCAAGCCGGGCGGGTTCCTTAATCACTCGCTCTCTCCCCGAGCAAGTCTTCGTCCGGAGTTCGTGCACGAAAATTACGGGGAACTGCAGTAGTTTATTTGCTTAATTGCCTTCAAAATTTCGGTCGAATATTTGGAATCTGTGCTGCGGGAGTCTCCCCTGAGCCATCCAACAGGGATGGGGGTGCCCTCTCAGAGAGAGAGAATCCCACCACACAGGGATCCAAATCCGAGACACAGCACCAAATTTATATCTGGTCAAATGACCAGATATAATTTTTTTCTTTTAAATATATTGTAGAAATTTATTGAAGGCAAATAAGCAAAACAGCGCGCTGGAAGACCCGGGGAAATTCCTGTTCCGCCAACGGTCTTCCCGCCAAAAACGTGTAATGATCTTTTATATGTGCCACTATTCCCTCCCCTTTAGGCGGCGCCTGGATGCCGGGTGGCAGGTCCCAGATGGAGGTGGTCCTCAGATGGCAGCGGCTGCTCTCGAAGCGGGGCGAGTGGCTCCTCACTCGGACCGGCTCCTCCCTCGGGCAGCTTGCTGCCACGGCTGCTCTGCCGCTCCTCGCTCGGCTGCAACAGGCTGTGCCGGGGGCTGTGCCGCTCGGCTATGCCCCTTTATCCATATCTTTATAGGCACATTTAAAGCTTACCTTCAGAACTTGTTTAACATAGTAAGATATAGCTTTCCATAGTAACATAACATTGTGGTTTGACATTTTTAATTCAAACTAACCACTAACACTAACATTGCAAAGATAATTTGATTAGCAAATTATTTATCTTTGCCTTTATTAACTATTTCATTAGGTATAACTGCTCCTAGACAATGCCAATGGCATTGGGATACCCAAGGTGGAACATGAATCCCAGTTCCTTGCTACTTCTAGGACCACTTTCAATATTTTTGTGGTATTTTTCTGCTTAAGTGATGATGTAGCCACCAGAGACATATTAAACTGTAATGATTGCGAGAGGGAGATATCAGTGAGATACTAGATGTTAATCCCCACATAAAAATGGAAGACTCAAGTTTTATCAATGGATATTATGGCACTGTAAACCACAACAAAACCAACAATAGTATGCTCACAACTGTTGCTTCAACAAAATATTTGTCCTCTCACAAAATCTCTACTACTTGAGACCGAGTGTATCCCAGGAAGAGGCTAGAATGAAAGACAGCAAAAGGATTTACCTAACAATGTGATCTCCCCAGAGTAAGGACAGATATTTTCAAAAGTTATTTTAATTCATACATGCATGTTTTACAGACCCTTGCTTCAACATTTTGACCTATAAAAGTAATTAGCTATGTGAAGAATGAAGATGATGACAAATTAAATAGCAAGGGAAACTTTCTCCAAACAAAAATAAGCATAAGAACCCTAGCATGAATCATTCCTACCAGTAGAAGTGAGGTAGATTGCCTCACAAGGGAGAAAACAACAGCTTCCTCAGTTTCCTATTTCTCACACACTACCTCATAACCTAAAGTGGAGGCACTGATCTACAAAAACTTGAGTGGCAGCAGTCTAAGATTTGTTGTGGGCAATGTTTCAAACATGCATAGTTATGATGAAGCTGCATTACTTTTCTGGACTGCCATTGCCAATTTTTGGTTGGGTTTCACATGCTAACTTTGAAATATATGAAGCTCTATGTATTTTCCACTAAAAATCAAATTTTATTTACAAGCTTCTATCAGTAAAACTACTTGTGGTAGTTTACAGTGTTGTTTGGGGAAAGATGAGGATCCACAACAGTACTTCCATCTAAGAGTGATAAGAGTGAAAGAGACTATGATCAAAAATACTTCAGTCTAGACAAGTATAAACAACACACAGCTTATAAATATATTCCTTGATGTCAAGTAGTCCTAACTACGTAGATTAATTAGTTTCTAAAAGTCTCACATGACATTTTGCATGCAGTAATAGCAGGTCAAGAGCAAAGAAACTAAGGCTCTAAATCCACAAATGAGTAACTCTGTTGCATCAGTTTCATTCTTTCAGCTCAAGCTCACACACTAATGCAAATTCTTTAGTATTATGTCCAAAGTATTTGTATAGATATCACAGAGATGGCTCCATCTGTCTCTGCCTTTCAATTTGTTCACATATTTGGCTTGCATGAAGTAAGATGTTTTCCTACTGCATGGGTGCAAAACTCCCTGAGACTAAAGATAAATGAAAAAATATAAAAGAAAACAAACACACACTGAACCCTGGGGGAAAGAATGGCATATTCACTTGAGAATCAGAGGTATGAACAGATTCAGGGGCAAAGAAAAAATGCTATCTCCAGAACAAACCTGTGTGGGATTGTGATGGCGACCTTAAAACACTCATTCATGATAGAGATACCAAAAGTGTCATTGACTTGTGAAATACTCTATATATTTCATGCTCCTCTATAAGTAACAAAATATGAGTACTGAGACAGATAAGATCCCACATAAGGGATAGAGTTGTAGGGACAAAGAAAACATCACTTCAAATAATTTTATAGTTAATATTTTTTTTCTCAATTCTTCATTTAAACATTGTTAATTGATTATTACAGTTAAGTGTAGCAGCTCCACATAACTGATTACTTCCCTTCTCTATGCGTTGTTACTGTTCCTCCAGGTCTGACCAAGTTTTGTCTCCATTGTACCCTTTTACAATTTTGATCAGTTTCCAGGTTGATTTGGTTGAGTTAACAGTATTTGTCTTGTGAACAAAGCCTTTGTTTATGCTTGCCAAGCTTACTGAAATCACTTCTCTGTCTTGCCATTCCCTAAATTAATATAAGATACAAAACCATGGTGACATCCATCAGCTAAGGTTGAACTGTACATGCAGATATAAAGAAAGCAAGCTAGGAGATTAAATTATAGACATTAACAGGACAAATGATACACAATCACCTCATCTTGAGTAATCATCAAAGTAATATAACATGGAGAAATTTAACAGTGATGACAATGGGCTCAGCTCTAAGTTGATTGTTTTGAGGTTTTTCCCCTGCTGTTTTAGAACACTTTTCTTTTTCTGGAGCACTCTGATGGAGGCAATCTTGAACTGTAGAACATACTGCCTGATGGAAAATATGAGCATGCTGTAACTTTACAAGATACCAAGCAATGCCACCATAAAACAAGAGATGGATGGTTTCAAGCAGGTCAAAGCACAGGATGGTGCAGAAGAAAGACCTTTTTTGCTGCTCTGAAGAAGCATATTCTTGGCATGTGTATTTGACGAACGTTGAGGGTGGATAGGGAGGGGGGAACCCCAGGCAAGAGGCTTTTCCTTTTAGCCCTAGCTCCGGCGGGGAGTGTACCCTCCCCCTCCCCCCCACCACGAGGTCTCCGTGGCTCGCAGCTGGCAGGGTGAGCAGGCAGAGAGAGCCTTTATTGTTCTGGGTAACTGCTTAAATAGCTCTTGGGGGGATTACAGAGTGACCATTGGGAGTCCAGGAGGTCTTACAAATCAACCAATGACAAGAAAGGGTTAACAACCAATAGATGAGCTTCCAGTTATCTCTTAGACATTCCAAAGATACAGGTAAGAGTGAGGAACCTTGGGAAGGAGAAGGGTTTACACAAAGAGTTACAGAGCCATTTTGGAAGCATGTTCACTTTAAACAACATTACAACTTCTACATCAAAGTTACCCCAACATGTATTCATACCCAGTGATCAAGCTGCCAAACTCTGTTCTGACACCCTTGCCCTGAATGGCCAATGAGCTGGGACAACACTTGTAAACTTGGCAGCAGTATCAATATCTCTGAAAGAAGTGTTGGATTGAACCTCCTAGTGTGATACCTGCAGATGATAAAAAAATAGATGTCTGTGCTGTCTGAATCTCAAGCCTGATGTATATTGACATGGCCATTGACCTGGTCAAAGTCCTTGAACAGCAGCAAAACAGAGCTGGAAAAGCAAGAAGCACCACAAGAGTCTGCATTTTGAGTTACCTTTCATGGTGCCTCTGTATTCTCTGTGCAAAACCAGATCTGTATTGGCTGATCTCACATTGGTTATGAGCTACCATTCCTATAGAAAAGACAAGCGTGCTTGTGAGAGACACAGGGAAATCCCATTTCTCTGAATAAAGCGCTGAAAAGATTTGAACGGCAATTCCTTGTTCAGCTCTAGTCAGCACATTTGGAAAAAGGAATTCTAGCTGCATCAAAATCAGATGGAAACTCTAAGGATGTTTAAAGAACCTCAGAGCTGTCATTTGAAAGTAGAAAATAAAAATTGGCTTGTTTGGTTTATCAAACTGAAATCCTATATGACATACTCTTATGCTCTCCAAATATTTTGAGTGAGGCTAAAACAAGCAGGGGAGCAAAAAGAGCTATTTAGGGGGAAAGAATAAATGGATATAAACTTGCTATAAATATTTTTTCCTGGCACTCCAAAGGTTATTGACCTTCAAGGAGCTGATAGCTTCAAGAGTAGCCTTCCAAAATAAGTAGTGGGTGCAAAAGAAACAGTGACTGAAAAGTAATCACAGTACTCAGATGGCAGCCATCACTGCCTCCATATGGGAGAGGTGAGGGTAGCTGGAAGAATAGAGACACCCTTCTGGTGGCTTGTAGCCTGCAGGCACCACTTCCTCCAAGGCTCTGGGCTGGGATACTACTGCTGCTTTCTTACACAAGCTGTCATTAGGTTTACTACCAGGTGAGTGTAAATTTCAAAATCCCTAAGGAAACCAAGCATGCTTATTCCCTTCCCTTTGAAGATGAGGGAACCACACACCTCACACTTTCCTCATTGCTGCTATTCTGTCTCTTCCTTCCTCCTACTCTTTTATGCCTTTTCCTTGCCCTCCTTTCTCTGGTCTAATCACAAATCTCCTTCCCCAGACACATGCTTCTTTCAGTGAGTGGTATCACTTCATCATTTTCCCTTTCAGGACATGTGTTTAATTTATAAATGAAGTAGGGAAAAGAGGGGATGAGAGTAAATGATCCCAAGGTTTCTGTCTGACTTTAACAGAATCACAGAATTGATAGGGCTGGAAGGGACCTCTGCAGATCATCTAGTCCAATCCTTCCTGCCAAGGCAGGGTCACCTAGAGCAGGTTACACAGGAATGCATCCAGGTGGGTTTTGAATGTCTCCAGAGAGGGAGACTCCACGACCTCCCTGGGAAGCCTGTTCCAGTGCTCTACCACCCTCAATGTAAAGAAGTTCTTCCTCACGTTAAAGTGAAACTTCTTGTGTTTTAGTTTATGGCTATTGCTCCTCATCCTGTCACTGGGCACCACTGAAAAGTCTGGCACCATCCTCTTGATACCCACCTTTGAGATAGTTATATGTATTAATGAGATCCCCTCTCAGCCTTCTCTTCTCTAGACTAAACAGGCCCAGCTCCCACAGTGTCTCCTCATAAGAGAGATGCTCCAGTCCCCTAATCATCTTTGTGGCCCTCTGCTGGACCATCTCCAGGAGCTCCTTGTCTTTCTTGTACTGAGGAGCCCAGAACTGGACACAGTACTCCAGATGTGGTCTCACTAGGGCTGAGTAGAGGGGGAGGATCACCTCCCTCAACCTGCTGGCCACACTCTTCCTGATGCACCCTAGGATACCATTGGCCCTCCTGGCCGCAAGGGCACACTGCTGGCTCATGGTCAACTTGTAATCTACCAATACTCCAAGGTCCTTCTTCACAGAGCTGGTCTCTAGTAGTAGGTCAGCCCTCAACTTATATTGGTACTTGGGGTTATTCCTCCCCACGTGCAGGACCCTACGCTTGCCCTCATTGAACCTCATTAGGTTTCTCTCCACCCAACTCTCCAGCCTATCAAGGTCCTGCTGAATGGCAGCACAGTCTTCAGGTGTATCAGCCATCCTCCCCAGTTTTGTATCATCAGCAAACTTGCTGAGGGTCCATTCTATCCCTTCATCCAGGTCGCTGATAAACAAGTTGAATAAGACTGGACCCAGTACTGATTCCTGGGAAATGCCACTGACTACAGACCTCCAAATGAATTCTACTCTGCCAATCATGACCCTCTGAGCTCTGCCATTCAGCAAGTTCTTGATCCACCTCACTGTCCATTTATCTAATCCACATTTCCTGAGTTTACCTACAAGGATGTTATGGGAGACAGTGTCAAAAGCCTTGCCGAAGTTGAGATAGACAACATCCACTGCTCTCTCTTCATTGACCTTGTCAGAGATCGGATTTGTATCTCACTGATTGATGGGTCAAATCAACCATCTTGTCTGTGTGTGTGTGTGTGTGTGTGTGTGTTGGGGGAGGGGCCATGGTCAGGCCTGCAGCCTCATGGCAGAAAGGCACATGGTAATGCCTGCAGCCAACATGGCAGATTGCATGGAGCACACATGGCCCAGAAGCCACGTGGCTGGGCTGTCAGTCAGGAAGGCCTTCCTGGTAGCCTGCCCACACCATGCCCCCTGGTGCCTATGATTGGCTGTAGCACCCCTCACTTTGGCTAGAAGGGAGTGAGCGGTCAGTGAATCACCTAGAGGGTGTGGCTATGGTAACCAAACTCTATAAAAGAGGCACACATAGGCTCCATCTTAGTTTGGCCTTCTTTCTCTAGACCAGCTACCATGTGACCTCTTGGTGGTAACTATTTCTCTCTTCTCTCTTTATTTTTCTCTCAGTCTCTCTTTTCTTCCTTTATTCGTTTCTTCCTCTTGTGGGTAAGTTAAAACTAATTGATTGGTATTTCATTCAAGTTGTGGTATTTCCCTTTAAGTTGTGGGTTGGTGTTTGCTGAGTGCCATGAACATTCCCTATTCCACAGCAATGCCTGCTGGCTTGTAAAAGCCTTGGAAGGGTATAGAAGCAGAGCTCAGAATGCTGTTTGGAGGGAGGCAAGGAAGTCTTTTTGTTCCTAGTAGCCTGCTGTTAAGTGTAATGCTTTTGTGGAACCTGTTCCTTGGTTTTATGTTATTCCTGTAAAACCTTTTTGCCAAAAAACCTGTTTTCTCACTAAATCAAAAGAAATTCTCTTAAAGAGAAGTGTGTAGCTTCTTCTCCGGATGCAAAGTTGAGGTATCAAAGAACTACAACTCTGCAAAAGTTTTGTGTGGAACTATCGGGGGTCTAAATTAAAGTGAAATGCCCAGTAAAGCTTGAGGCTTCTGGACCTGGGCATAACAGACCTATCATACCATTCCAGCATAGAAGGCTATCAGAGTGGTCAAACACGATTTCTCCTTGGTGAATCCATGCTGACTACTCACAATAACCTTCTTTTCTTCTACATGCTTGGTGATAACCTCCAGAATGCTCTGTTCCATCACCTTTCTAGGGATGGAGGGGGAGGCTGGCTAACCGGTAGTTTCCTGGGTCCTCCTTCTTGCCTTTATTGAAGACAGAAATAACATTTGCCTTCCTTCAGTCATCAGGGTTCAGATTAGTAGGGCAGTGAATGGAGATGTCTGATGTACCCACTGTTGCCTAAATGGCTGTGGGGAAAAAAAGACTCCAAGCCAAATTAGGTAGGAGAAAAGATAAGGATACAAAAGTTTTAATGAGCCCCCCGGCTTTTTGGAATACCCCAGCGCGCGCGCGCACTCTCGAAATACAGATGTCCACAGTTTTTATAATGATTTTCACTCAATCCAGTCCAGCTACCACCCAGGTTCTGCCCCTGCCACGCCTCTTGGGAATTGGGTCTGGGGGCGTTTTGGGACCCCCTCTTCTTCATCTTCATCTTCCTCAGAGCACGTAATGTCCTTGGAGGCCTTCCAGAATTCTAGGCCTGAAGGTTGTTGGGTCTACGGCTATATCTTGTTCCGTAGGGTTAGGGTGTTCTTCTACAATTCTACCTTGAAAAAGAGACTAAACAGGCTATGGAATTTAGGGAATTGATATGGGAATGGGTAACAGGGGTTTAAGCTGGTGTGTTAAGGGTAAAGGGATAATATGCTGCTACTCTAAAATCTACATTTACTACATAACTACTTCTAAGGTCTACAAAAATAAAAAACTTAAAACATCAAAACTCCAAGGTATCACACTTTGTCCAACCAGCAGCCAGGACACTGCCACCTTCATATTGCTTTCAAACAGTCCAAAGAAAAAAACATTTCCCCTCTTCACCTGATGGGACCATCATGTTACCTCATCCTGTCCTTTCAACTACTCTGTCTGCATTGTCTTCTGTTGATCAGGCTCAGTCTTGGGCTGGGTAGAGCAGACAACGCAACCTTCAGTGCACTCCCATACAACCTCCCCTTCCTCTGACCACGACCTCCTGGTAGGCCAGAAAGGAACAAGGCACTGCTATTCAGAGACTGCACAGTGTCCACAGTTTCCTGGACCTGTGTACAGCCGGATGTTTGGACCCTTAAGTTTTTTTGTCCACATATCTATCTCAAACAGAAGTGTTCAAAATGAGTGCAAACCACCAGGGCAGAGCAAGTTAAACCACCTTTACTGAATATTTAGCTTTCAACTTTAAATCTCATTGGCTACTACTTGATATTAATTTTAGCTATATGAATGTAGACACTACCTTGCACATCAACTGGCTAGTGCATATGAGAAATAAAAATATGGTTTTTATTACAAACAAAATTATAGACACTTTGTGAAGTTGTAAGGTACCTGGTTCCCAAGCGGACTGGGTACGAGGGACTTGTGCAGCTGGGATAAGGAAAATATAAAGATCTGGACCATTTGGCCAATTTTGAACATAGAGTTTTTTCCTTGGGGCTAAGAACAAAGGAAGATCCATCATTTTTGACAGAGGACACCTTGCAGCCAATCGGAAGGAGGAGAAGACCCAAGGTGTCTTTTCTCCCCGGAAACTTGGGGTGAGACTAGACCCAGCATGCTGAATAAATTCTTTTTTTTTTGTTTCATGAGTTTTTGCTGTCTCTTTAAATTCAAAGGAGAATTTTTTCCCACGGTACACATAGTCTGAAAGTTAAAACAGGTTGTGATCATAAAATCATAGAATATCCTGAGTTGGAAGGGACCCACAAGGATCATGAAGTCCAAATCCTGGCTCTGCACAGAAACACCCCAAAAATCACATGATGTGTCTAAGAGCATTGTCTAAACACTTCTTGAACTCTGACAGGTTTGGTGCCATGACCACTTCCTTGGAGAGTCTGTTCCAGTGTCCAACCACACTCTGGGTGAAGAACCTTTTCCAAATATCCAACCTAAACATCCCCTGACACAGCTTCACACCATTCCCTTGGGTTCTTTTTCTGGTCACCAGAGACAAGAGATCAGTGCTCGCTCCTCTGCTTCCCCTCTTGAGGCAGTGGTAGACTGCAATGAGGTCTACCCGTCAAGTGACCTCAGCTGTTTTTCATACAGTGTTCTCTCTAGACCCTGCACCATCTTTGTAGCCCTGCTTTGGATGCTCTTTAATAGTTTTATATCCTTCTTATCATGTGGTAACAAAAACTGCACCCAGTACCTGAGGTGAGGCCGCATTAGCACAGAATAGAGTGGGACAAGCACTTCCCTCAACCAGCTGGTGATGCTGTGCTTGATGCACTCCAGGACTTGGTTAGCCCTTTTGGCTGCCAGGGCACACTGCTGACTCATATTCACCTTGCCATCAACCCAAACCCACAGATCTCTTTCCGCAGGGCTGCTCTCCAACCTCTTGTCCCACAATTAATACATATAATCAGGATTACCCCATCCCAGGAGCAGAATACGGTACTTGCTCTTGATAAATTTCATATGGTTGGTGGCTGCCCAGCTCTCTAGTCTATTTAGATCTCTCTGTAGGGCCTTTCTACCATCAAGGAAGTCCACAACTCCTCCTAATTTAGTACCATTGGCAAACTCAATATACATTTGACTCCTGCATCCAAGTCGTTTATGAAGATGTGAAATAGCACTGGCCCTAAAACAGAGCCCTGAGGAACTCCACTAGTGACCAGTCACTAACCTGACGTAACCCCATTTACTATAACCCTTTGTGCCCAACCCATGAGCTAGTTGCTCACCCATCCAGCTGTGTGCTGGACATTTTGTCCAGAAGGACACTGTGAAAGACAGTATCAAAAGCTTTACTAAAATCCAAAAAGATTACATAAACTGACTTCCCTTGATCAACTAGGTGGGTAACCTTGTTGTAAAAGGAAATTAAGTTTGTCAAGCAGGACTTTCCCCTTGTGAACCTGTACTAGTTTGACAAATGACTGAATTGTCTTTCAGGCGTTTTTCAATACATCCCAGAATAATCTTCTCCATAATTTTACCAGTCAATGAAGTAAGACTGACAGGCCTGTAGTTACCAGGGTCATCCCTTTTTCCCTTTTTGAAAAGTGGGACAACATTTGCCACCTTCCAATCAACTGGGACCTCCCAGATTCCTGAGATGGTTGAAAAGCCATTGAGAGAGGTCTCATGATGATGTCAGCCAGCTCTGACTACCCTGGGGTAAATCCCATCAGACCCCATAGATTTATAGGGAGACATCCAGCTGGAGCAGCAAATCCCACACAAGTTTAGAGTTGACTAGTAGTTCATCATTCTCGCAGTCATAGTCCTCCAACTCAGGGCTCTGGGGTTGCCAGAGCCCATAGTTGGTGTTGAAGACTGAGGTGAAGAAAGCATTAAACATCTCTGCTTTGTCTGTGTCCCTGATTGTGAGGTGATCATCCTCATCAATTAATGGGCCAATGTTATTTCTGGTTTGCCTTTTGATGTTAACATATTCTAAAAAACCCTTTTTATTGTCCCCCAGAGTACTGATCAGCTTCAACTCTAATTGAGCTTTGGCTGCATGAATTTGCTCTCTGCAGTGGTGAACAGCATCTCTGTAGTCCTCCCATGTCACCTGACAATACACTTTCTTTTTTTTTTCTTAGCTCCAGAAGAAGATCTCTGCTCAGCCAAGCCTCACTTGCTTGACTTCCAACATTTTGGAATTGCCTGTTCCTGTGCCCTTAGGAGGTGATGTTTGAAAAGGGACCAGCACTGATGGACCAAGCACTTTCAGAAACATTTTCCCAAGGGACCTGACTGACTAGTTCCCTGAGCAACTTGAAGTCGTCTCTCCTCATGTCCAGGGTTGAAGGTTTGCTGGCACTTGTCCTTCTGTCAGAGATTTGACTTAGAGGTATCCCTTAGTTCTTTAAAGAATAATTCATTGGTGTCATCATCCTGGATGGGTAGTTGTGGTGGGTTGACCTTGGCTGGATGCCAGGTGCCCACCAAGCTTTTCTATTACTCCCCCTTCTCAGCTGGACAGGGGAGAGAAAATAAGATGGAAAACAACTCGTAGGTTGAGATAAGGCAGTTTACTAAAGCAGAAGCAAAAGTTTGCATGTGAACATGCAAAGAGGGAAAAAACCCCTTTAATTCTCTACTTCCCATCAGCAAGCAATATTCAGCCGCTTCCTGGGAAGCAGGGCTTCAGCACATGTAGTGGTTGCTCTGGAAGGTAAACACTGTAATTAACAAATACCCCAACCCCCCCTTCCTCCCCCTTTCTCTTAGCTTTTATATCTGAGCTGACATCATATGGTATGGGATATCCCTTTGATCAGTTTGAGTCAGCTGGCCTACTTGTGTCCCCTCCCAGGGTCTTGCCCACCCCCAGCCTCTTGATGAGGGGGGAATGTTGAGAGACAGCACTGATGCTATGCCAGCACTGCTCAGCAGTAACCAAAACACTGATGTGTTATCAATGCATTTCTAGCTACCAATGCAAAGCACAGCACTGTGAGGGCTGCTATGGGGAAATGAGCTCCATCTCAGCCACACCCAGTGGTAGTAGTATAGTAGATTCTCATGATGACATCCACTTTGTCCCTTAATACTTACCCAGAGGCTCTCAACTGTGCCATTGCCAACTGTAAGCTCCATACTTTCCAGCTTGCAGGAACTATATAAACCTTAGGAAGCTTTCTTGTACAAATTTATCTCTTTGGCTTATGGGAAGCTCTATAAAGAGCAGAATTCTCACTTTGAGAAATTAAAAAATACCCAAACTGAAAGGCCAAATTTGATTTTCAAACCCAGCGTATTTATTAACTGCATAATATATCAATATATCCTTGTACTTGTCACAGAAGGAAATATAAAACTTATGATACATTCCTTTCAATGATACTGTGCAGTGACCTCAAGGTTAAACCATTCCAGTTCTTGTGGTTCCACAACTGAACAAACTGTTTTCCTAAATGCATAGATTTTCCCCAAAGTGTGAACCAGCACAGGCAGGTGTTCAGATCCGGTTATTAAAAGATTCCTCTGCCCAAACTAAAGTGCAAACAAGACTATATGCTAAAGTCAATACTATGGTTTTATTTAACAGTAAATATTAGAGTGAGAGAGAGAGAGGAAGGGGTGAGGGGGAAGAGAGTAAGAGACAGAGATTAAGTAAATATATATATATATCACCACCACATGGATTATGACAGCCTCCTGCCAAGTCCTTCTTCTGGTCTTCTCAGTGGTGAGGGTCCCGACATGTGCTTTTGGGATACCACTTTTATACAGTCCAAAACCTGGGTATTCACGGGGGTAGATGCCATTCCCCCAACTTGGGCTGGCATGTGTATAAGGACTTGCCCCCTTTCCCACAGCTTGACATTGTGGGAGTTTTGTCTGGTGGGCTTACAGTCCATAGGTCAGAATTTTTGTCAGATCGGTTACCTAGATTTGCTTTACCAGTCCTGGTTTCTGTCTTTGCCAGTTTGCACTTTCCCACAGCCTGCACAGTGCAATTTTGTCTCCAGTGTGGAATTCCAAACCTTCACCTCCATTTAGGCCTTGGAATTAACACCTTCCTGTTTACCATCTGTGCTTATCTGTTGGGAATTTCCTTCTCTGACAGTATTTTGAGACAGTTCATTGTGCTCTTTAAGTCCTGACACATCCTCAAACACTCTCTTCCAGGGACTTTTTCCTCAGTTCACAGGTTGTCCATGGGGATGATATGTATGTAGCTGATAGTAGGAGAAAAGACAGAAGAAGCAGAAGAAATTACACGAGTAATCATACAGCATACAATAGCTATTCCAATCATTAAAAATACAAATCCAATTGCAATTATCTTTCCAATTCTCAATAGCCACTGCCCCCACCCTGTGAGTCCAAGGGATCAGAGTATGGTCATCAGCCAGGTATTGGGGCTAATTCCTTGAAGTTAGTCTTGGAGTTGGAGTGATTGAAAAAGTTCTGATGTTTGATCCATGGTGTCTTTCATTTTGGCTCAGGCTTCTTCAATTGCTGTTGTTGCATTGTGAATGGTAATGCAACAGTTTCAGTAAGATTTAACATTCCACGTACCCCTTGTTTCTTTAGTAATAACATATCTAATGCCAAACAATTTTGTAAAACCATTTTTGACACTTGTTGGACTTGCAAGTCAAGCTCTGTGAATGCATACCTGGTCCAATTACTGGGGGTATGTATCTGCCATGTAATATTTTCTAAGGTCCATTGGTGTTGCAGGATAAAAAAAGAAGGTGCAAAGCTATCTTTTGCCCCACTGTATAATACTCTGGGGCACATATATTACTGATCCTTTCTTGTCTTTCTTTGTTGCCTAAATGACTGTGGGGAAAAAAAGACTCCAAGTCAAATTAGGTAGGAGATAAGATAAGGATGCAAAGGCTTTAATTAGCCCCCAGGCTTTCCGGAATACCCCCAACGCACACTCTGGAATACAGATGTTCACAGTTTTTATAATGATTTTCACCCAATCCTCGTCCAGCCACAACCCAGGTTCTGCCCCCGCCACGCCTCTTGGGAATTGGGTCTGGGGGCGTTTTGGGACCCCCTCTTCTTCATCTTCATCTTCCTCAGAGTGCGTAATGTTCTTGGAGGCCTTCCAGAATTCTAGGCCTGAAGGTTGTTGAGTCTATGGCTATATCTTCTTCCATAGGGTTAGGGTGTTCTCTATAATTCTACCTTGAAAAAGAGACAAAACAGGCCAGTGGAATTTATGGGAATTGATATGGGAATGAGTAACAGGGTTTTACTATGTGTAGCTGGTATGTTAAAGGGTAAAGGGATAATATACTGCTACTCTAAAAGCTACATTTACTACATAACTACTTCTAAGATCTACAAAAATTAAAAAAAAAATCAAAACATCAAAACTCCAAGGTATCAGTCCCCACTTTAGAGACTGGACAAAACTCAAAGATTTTGTCCAATCTCTACTACTTACGTCTAATCATTTTCCAAAGAGATGACCAACATCTACAACATTGGTTCATGCAATAAGGTATTACACAAACGTTAACTCTGTACATTACCAATCGAAACAGTTGTTTTATCCAGGTCCAATTCGGTAACCATGAAGTAAGTTTGTGGAGAGTGTCTCCCAAACCCAGTGAGACATTATCCAGAGGTACCTGATGTAGAATTTTGGTTTGGTTCCAAATTGTAGCCAAATTCATAGTGCAAATTCAGTACTCACTTTCACGAAGAATATTAGGTGCATTTTACTAAAACCAAATGTAAATTAGGCTCTAAACTTAATTCAAAGTCCTTTGCCAGCAACTTTGACGGCAGTGAGGGAAGTCAGCAGGACTTGGAAAGAGCCTCTCCATTTGGCTCGCAGCGGGTCACTGTCTCACCATTTGATGTAGACCTAGTCTCCTGGTTGGAATTGATGAGTAGGGGTGTCCAATCCTATGGGTCTGGAAAGTTTGACGAATTTTTGGAGCTTCTGTAAAGTAGAGCCTGTGTTGCTCCTGGCTTGACCGTGATGCTTATGGTTTTTGCTTGCTTGGACCTCCCAGGATATTCGCTAGTCCACACTAAAGGGATGACAGCATTCTCAACCTCTGCGGGGATCTCTCTGTGGTTCTCCTGTATGAAGAAGGCAGCTGCCTCGATATATTTAGTGTCAAGGATGATAACTTTCCCCCCCCCCCTTACAGAATTTAATTTCAGCTTCCAGTTTTTCTAATAAATCTCTACCCAATAAAGGCATGGGAGAATTTGGCAAATAGAGGAATTGATGAGTTACCCAGTGTTTCCCTAATTTAAATTTCAAAGGTTTGAAGAAAGGCCTGGTTTCACTTACCCCTGTGGTACCAACCACAGTTACAGTATCGTGACTCAGTTTCCCTTCCAAGGTGTTTAACACGGAATATGCAGCACCTATATCAACTAAAAATTCCACATCTTCTCCCCCCAGCTTAGCTAGAACCAGAGGTTCTGCTGGGGTAGAATTCTCCGGTCCCCTTCATGCATTCTGGCTTACAGTCAGTTGGGAGGCTGGAAATTCACTTCTCCTGTTCGAGTCCAGACAATCCCTTCTCCAGTGCCCCTTCTTTTTACAAAAAGAATATATATCATTAGCCTTATCATGCTGGTAACTAGATCTATAATTTTCACAGTGGACATTGTGTTTGCGATGTTTCTGGTAGTCACCGTCCTGCTCCTGCTCCTTTCCTCTGCCTTTTTGATCTCTATTTTGATAGACTGTCCAAACTATATTCACTAATTCACCAATACTCTAGTCCTCACCCGCTTTCTGTAGCTTTTTCCTTATATCATCTGCAGATTGGCCTATGACTAAATAGACCAAGTGCTTTTTCCCTGACTCTGATTCTACATTTATGTCTATGTACTTTCGTACAGCCTCTGTTAGTCTGTTCAGAAAATCTGTAGGGGATTCATTTTTATCTTGTTTCACTGTATACATTTTCAACCAATTTACTGGTTTTGGAATTCCATGTTTAAGACCATAAACCACCCAGTTCTGATAGCGTTTCAATGCTTCCCTTTTTTCTGGTATATTGGGGTCCCACTTGGGATCTTCTGAAGGGAATATATCTTTTAGTTCTCCTTGCATCTGCCCAGATGTTGTGAACGTCTCAATTGTATCCCGGGCAACTTTCTTGACCATGTCTATCTCACTAGGGTCTAATAATATGTCTAACATTATTTCCAAATCGTCCCAATCAGGATTTTGTGTCTTTATTGCTCTCTTCATATACTTAGCCACCATTTCTGGGTTTTCCCTATATGTTCCAACTGAAGTTTTCCACTGTTGTAATTCACCTAGAGAAAAAGGAGTTTTTATCAAAACTGGACCCTGGTTGCTCAGGGCTTACCTTAAGGGGGCTTCTACAGTAGGCTTTTTCCTTTTGTGCTCTTGTCCTACTAGCCACGGGGCTGGGGTCTGACAGAGCTTCTTGTACTCTTCTTCCCCCTGTCTTTGGTCTTACTACAAGTGATTTCTCTTCCCCCTCCCCCAATCTATCGTTTGATTCATCCTCAGAAACTTCTGTGCCTGTATCAGTAAAATCGCTGTCCCGAGTCTTAATGTTTGTGCTCGAGGGGTCAAAAGGGGGAAGACCCCATCTTTGTCTCCTGTCGATAGCTGGAACTGAACTGCTCCTCCTTAACCTGCTTCTCCCCCAATGCTGTAATTCTAAACCCTGGTTCCCCCCTTCCCCCGTAGGGTAGGGAGGTGCCGAAGGGATGGGGGCGGGTTCGTCCCCGCCCGTCATGGCAGAGCTGAAGAGTTCCGTGTCAGCCGGGACAGGGACTCTGGCTATAGACACCGCCCCCACTCCTCCTCCCGCAGTGCTGAGATTCGAACCTCCCACCCCCCGTTGCCATGGTAACCGCACTTGCGCCTGGCACTCCCGGAATGGCCCAGGAGGGAACCACTGCCGCCCCCCCCCGTAACCAAAAGGGCACGTGACTCCGGTCAGGACCGGCCCCACAGCCGAGGGGGGAGCTACCGCCCCCCCGTAACCAAAAGGGCCAGCGGCCCCGGTCAGGAACGGCCCCGCAGTCCAGGGAGGGGCTACCGCCCCTGCCCCGACACCGGCAGAGCTTGCAGCTCCAGACAGGATCGACCCCACAGCCTCGGGAGAGGCCATCGCCCCCCGATCACTGACACCCAGGGAACTCGCAGCTTCAGACAGGACCGGCCCCGCGGCCTCAACACCCACAGAGCCCGCAGCTCCGGGAGGGGCTGCCGCCGGCTCGGCCAGTGCCCAGGTCGCTCCCGCCGCTCCCGTGCCAGTTGGAACAGCCAGCGCAGACCCCACAAGTCCCGGAGCACTAAAAGCAGTTCTCAGGGCCCCCGTTCCGCCCAGAGCGGTCCCAGCCTGTCTGTCCACACTACCCGAGACCCCCGAAGCATCTGGACCCGGCACCGCAGGTCCAGCTGGCCCTGCCGAGCCGGCAGGACTCGCCCCAGGGGCTACCCCCACTCCTGATGGACCTATGCCCGCTGCAGCCAGAGCCAAAGGGGGGGGGTGGGCTTGTTATTCTCATATTTGGGGGAATTAAAAGGTCCAGGTCTTCATTTCCAGGGCTTTCAAGATTAATTTCACTGTTAGGATCACGTTTAGCACGATTTTTCTTTTTCTTTTTCTACTCTAATGCCATTTCTGGGAGTTCTGTTTCTATTTGAACTTTATCCTTTTTATATTCCTTTCTCAATTTTGGACGGGTTACGAAAAAGTAGAATAACTCTGCATAATGCAACTCAGACCACATTTCCTCCTTATGAAGGATTGTCATAAGATGAAACACTATATTTACCTCAAAAGAACCAAATTTCAGCCAATCTAATCCTCTAATTTACCCGCTGTAGGGCCAGACATCCATAGAGAGTCTAACTAACTTCTGCCTTTTTAAAGATGTCTCAGGGCCAGTTAAATCATCCCAGTACCGTAAAACCAAAGCGAGAGGGGTTCCCTCTGGAATTTCTTCTTTAGTTTGTACACATCCCATATTAACAAACAATACATGAGGAAAACGACAGATCCAGCCTAGAACTCACAGCCACACACACACACACACACTGCAGACTCTGTATCCAAACACTACCAGGTTCAGGCAGAAACACAGAGTTTCAACCAGGGGAGGCGTGTCCCCCCCTTCTGCGACCACACCTGGCCAACACGAAACCCGAAACCCTCCTGCCTGCCCTAACTAAAACTTCCCAGACAGCTTCACTGCCCACTCCAGCAAAAATCCCTTTGCCAACAGACTGGGAAAACACTGCAACTTTTTGGGCCCAAGTCCAAGTTTCCCTTCCCAGTCTCACCGTATTCCCTAGCCCTGGGGAAAACTCCTTCCCACAGCTGCTAATTAAAATTCTCCAGGAGTTGTTCCTTATCTTACCTCCGTGGGTAGGTTCGAGAAACTGGGCTCCCCGAGATCAGAGCAGGAATTCTTCAAAATATGCCGACCAGAGAAGATATCCCTGCAAAACGGAATATCGATCCAGAGGAGTCACAGGTCCCGATGTCCCCCTATGGAGCCACAAAAACTGTTGCCTAAATGGCTGTGGGGAAAAAAAGACTCCAAGTCAAATTAGGTAGGAGATAAGATAAGGATGCAAAGGCTTTAATTAGCCCCCAGGCTTTCCGGAATACCCCCAACGCACACTCTGGAATACAGATGTTCACAGTTTTTATAATGATTTTCACCCAATCCTCGTCCAGCCACAACCCAGGTTCTGCCCCCGCCACGCCTCTTGGGAATTGGGTCTGGGGGCATTTTGGGACCCCCTCTTCTTCATCTTCCTCAGAGTGCATAATGTTCTTGGAGGCCTTCCAGAATTCTAAGCCTGAAGGTTGTTGAGTCTATGGCTATATCTTCTTCCATAGGGTTAGGGTGTTCTCTATAATTCTACCTTGAAAAAGAGACAAAACAGGCTAGTGGAATTTATGGGAATTGATATGGGAATGAGTAACAGGGTTTTACTATGTGTAGCTGGTATGTTAAAGGGTAAAGGGATAATATGCTGCTACTCTAAAAGCTACATTTACTACATAACTACTTCTAAGATCTACAAAAATTAAAAAAAAAAAATCAAAACATCAAAACTCCAAGGTATCAATTCAGGAGAACCTAGTTCCTGCTGTGCCCTTCTTACCGATGAATAATGAAAGACAAGATTTGGACAAACGGATGGGAGTACTATTCCCACACCTCAGACCAGTGTGCTGAGTTAGAGTCAACCATGAGTAAAACTTTCCATCATAACATCCTCAAACTAATTCAAGTGGTGCAGGATAGCTGCTTGTCTTGCAAATCCAGGTGTCATTGTAGTCTATCAAATACATTTGGGGGGATGATGTAATCAAAATATTCTTTAATGGGTAGTGGATGTGAGGGATTCCACAATACTGCACTTGCTGGATGTGGGTCCAATAAGTCTTGAAATTTTCCATAGAATTACACAGCGAGTCTTAATTTTGAAATCCCATAGAGGGGTATCCCACACAGATACACATCACGTATTAAGACACGTATTTTCTCAGTCAGCCAAGTCTCAAGGGGATCCCCAGGTCCTGTAGTACAATTGAATACCTTTGCACACTGGAACAAGTGTGCATGCGTTTGTTGAGGTGGTGTGTTCATGTACTTCAAAGGCTTTAAAATAGGGTTCTCTCTTGACCACATCCACATACAGTTGGAAGCATTTATAGGTAATGTTACTGCCCCACTGGGTAATTCTATACACCATGAAAAATTAACCTTTAGCACATATGGTGCTTCATAATAATCCCGTTGTCTTAATGGATGAGAAATGGAATCAAAGGGGAAAGATTGACAAGGAGCCCTATTGGTTAGGGATTTCGGAATTCGATACATCCCTGGTTATAGCGTATCTTCCTTGATCACCACGGGTATGCCAATCTCTCTGGAGTTCAGTGAAACATTGACTTCTGGGTGTGACACGTTACATGTATTCCCACTCCAAAATCCTACTGTGTTATTATAATATGCAAAATATGTATCACTGAGTCCTACTTGATGTGGGAACCAGGAGCGTTTTACTATGATGGAATGAATTATGGACTCCTGACTCGATGGACAGAAATTGCTTTATTGCCCATGATCAGGGGTTTTATCGCATTCACTTTCAACTGGGAGTGGTTAAGCAAATTAAGACAGAACACAGCTGCAAGTCACACATCCATCACTCTCTCAGGCCGGCCTATCACACAGACACACACACAGACCCTGGAGTTTCAAGTTACCCCTCTTCACACTCCGGCATGGTGAATCACAAACTGTAGAGTTCATCTCTCCCTGGGCAATAAATCATGGCTTAGAGAAAACAATACAAGGTCATCTGAACATTCTTCAGGCCTTTGTCACGCTTGGCTGCTACATTCTATGACCTCAGTTTTCTCCTCAATTAACAGGTAATGGATCCTCCATTTCAAAGCCAGTTTACTTTTTAACCACCAGGGGGAAGGTATAAAGGTATAAGGTTGTCTCTGAAGTTGTGGTTCACATAAATTGTCAGATCTGTGGGTGTTGCAAAAAATCTCAGGCCCTGCCCTGCTGATATAGGGAAAGCCACACAAATCCCCTGATCTGTCTGATTCCAAACATGTGTAAACCCTAAAATTAATTCCAATGCAAGGTTTGTAGAATTATGACTTCTGTTCCCTGAGGTTGGTGCCCCGGTCTCAGCGGTGGATGAACATATCCACATATGCAAAAAGGACAACACATATATACCAAAACTACAATTATTCCTACAAATAAAAAACCAACACATAATGTGGTATAAATCGTATGAAGAGTTTCTACTTCATCCTTTCAGGTTTAGACTTCCCCCTGTAAAAGATCAGAGAAAACAACTTGGTTTGGTCAAGAACCAGATTAAAATGATTGGATAATCCATCTGGTACTAATTTTATGTTCTTTACTGTGAGCATCTATTGTTATACAAGCATATTTGTTCAATGGGGTTTTCAAAACTAGTGGTACCTAGCCAATGGTGGAGTTCTGGGATGATCTGTACCTGATGAGTTGGTTATTATTGTGGGAGCAATTGGACAAAAGGCAGTAAGTCAGGGGCATCCATTAACTCCTCATGGTTCATTTATTTTGGTCACTGCATCCCAAAAGCGGTCTGCTCATCCATATTCGTGTAGTTTGAGAAACTGTTTTGGTAGACCATTGGTCCTTTCAACTGTACCATTGGCCTGAGGGAAGTAAGGGGGTGTGGAATACCCATTGTATACCTTCAACCTTGGCCCAATCCTGTACTGCTTTTGCAGGAAAGTGAGTATCGTTATTAGATTGCATTGATTTAGGTTTTGGCAAACAACTGAACCATAGCTGCAAGGTTTTAATGGTATTTTCCCCAGTTACTCTTGAGACAGCTCCATCTTATGTCAATCCAGAAATTATTTCTATTCCAACCAGTACATATGTTTTCCCATTTGATTTTCTGAAAGAACCAATGTAATCCACTTGCCAGACATCCCATAATCCCTTTCCCTCTGTACTGGGTCTGACTGAGTTGGAGTTCATTTCCCCACAGTAGCCCTCACAGTGCTGTGCTTTGCATTGGCAGCTAGAAGGGTGTTGATAACACACCGCTGTTTTGGTTACTGCTGAGCACAGCACCAACACAGTAATATTCCTTCCTCAGTTGAGGGCAAGATCCTGGGAGGGGACCCAAGTAGGCCAGCTGATCCAAACTGACCAAAGGGATATTCCATACCATATGACATCAACTCAGGTATAAAAGCTAAGGCACAGAGCAGGAGGGCAGGCATTCAATGTCTCCAATGACTGCCTGCTGAGAAACCATTGCATGTACTGAAACCCTGCTTCTTGGGAGTGGCTGACTATCGCTGTTGATGGGAAGTAGAGAATAAACCCTGATATCTTTTGCTTCTGCGTGCACAAGCTTTGCTTTACTTTTTGCTTTAAATAAACTGCCTTATCCCAACCCACGAGTTGGTTTT
>NW_026087441.1:0-68429 GCF_022539395.1 Myiozetetes cayanensis | reverse complement strand
CCTAAAAGCACAGTCTTTGCATCCAAGGCATACAAATGATGTGGGGAAAAATAGTTTCTAGAAAGGAAACTTATCTCAAGAATTTAGGATGCATGCTAACTGCCAGGGGAGTCAATTGAAACCTGGTCCTTTGGAAACTTTTGAGCAGGAATACACCAATATTATGACCAATATTATGAAGTAAGAGCCAGGGGGGACCCCGGTAGCCGCGGAGTGGAGAGAGCGGAGGGGACGATCCCGGAGCTGGGGGACCCCCGGAATCCGGGAGTGGGGGGAGCACACAGGGAAACCCGGGCCCCTTAAACGGGGGTCGCGAAGAGGGGGAACCCCTTGGAGTCTGGAGAGGAGGGGGGGCCTTGAGACTGGGTAGGAGCCGAGACCCGCAAGAGCTTTGAGAGGGCGGGAGCCGAGAGAGGAGGGACCCCGGCCCCGGGAGGCAGAGTCGGGAGAAGTGACCCCTGGGACCCCCCTGGCAACACTAAACGGGACCCCGGAGAGTGGGAACCCCCAGGACCCCTGGGAGCCCGGAGAAGGGGGACCCCCAGAACCCCAAAGTTGGGCGTCCATAGAGGGGGGACCTCTGGGATTTACGGGACCCCCGGCAGCCCAGAAAGGGGGGACCCCCAGTCCACGCAGGACCCTCAGCAGCCCCAACAGGGTGGCAATGGCTGTGCTGGACACGGGAGAAGCTTCTGGAAACTGATCACAGAACCCACCCTGGAGCCCCCCCGATACCAAAACCTGGCCACAGAAACCCTATACAGCCCCCCAGACCCAAACTGGGAAAACTGGGAATGTGCCATTCCATAATTTTGGGACAACTGGGAGAATCCTGTGTTCCCAGGCCCAAACTGGGAGAATTTGGAATGCTTCATGTCCTTAATTTTGGGAAAACTGGGAGAATTCTATGCTTCTATACCCAAATTGGGAAAACTGGCAATGCTCCATGTCCCATTCCCTAATTTTGGGAAAACTGGGAGTTCTCTGATTCTCATTCTTAATTTTTAGATAATCAGGAGAATCCTGTGCCTCCAGACCCAAACTGGGAAAATTGGGAATGCTCTGTATCCTTAATTTTGGGAAAACTGGGAGAATCCTGTGCCCCCAGGAATCAAAGAAAGGGGGATCTGGAGGCTGGAAAACCGGGAATGACCTGGTAGGGGGTCCCAGTGCCTGGGAAAAAAGGGGTGCAGGGGGATCCCAATAATAATAGGGCAGAGCAGGAGGAAACAATGGGATGAGGCTCCAAAGTGCTGATTTCCAGCAGCAGGAAGGCAGGGAGAGGGCAGGGAAGTGCCCCCAGGGAATGGGATCCTGGAGCAGATCTGCTGGTCAGGGCCAGAGTGGGAACTGGGAACAAGGATTTTGGGAATGCAGAGCAGTGGGAGGGAGGTTGCCCTGCCCATCCTGAGCTTCCCAGAGCCCAGTAACTCCCAGTATGAGCCCAGTCACCTCCAGGATGAGCCCAGTTGCTCCCACTATATCCTACTTGCCCACAACATGGTCCCAATTGGCCCCAGTGTAGTGCCAGTAACTCCCAGTGTGAGTCCAGTATGATCCCAGTCTCCCTCAGCAGGGTGCCAGACACTCCCAGTTGCCTCCATTGTAGACCCAGTCAGTCCCAGTTGATCCCAGTTGCTGCCAGTGTGGTCCCACTCAGCACCAATATGGTTCCAGAGACTCCCAGTGTGGGTGCAGTTTCTCCCAGTATGATTCCAACTGCCCCAACTGTGGTCCCAGTCCCTCCAACATGGTTCCAGTATCTTCCAGTTGATGCCAGTTTGCTCCCAGCATATGCCAAGAGGCTTCCAGTAACCCTCAGTAAGGTTCCATTCACACCCACTGTAATCCCAGTTAGTTCTAGTATGGTCCCAGTCATCTCCAGTATGATCCCAGTCACTTCCTACCATTCCCAAAATGAACCTATTGTCATGCCAGTTCCTTCCAGTCACTCCCAGTATGATCCCAGTTCCCTCCAACGTGGTTCCACTTGCTCCCAGTATGAAACCAGTATGATGCCAAGGGTAAGGGGAGTTGGAGGGGATCCCAGGGCCAAGGAAAGGGGAGGGCAGGGATCAGGAGAGGTGGGATGGGGGGTCCAGGAAGAGCCTCTGCACGGGGTTCATCGGTGTCGGGGAAAGGGAGGGGCGTGGGGAGGTTGGGAGAACGTCCAGAAAACGGGATTCAGGGGGTCCCCCGGTGTTCAAAAACAACAACAAAAAAAAAGGAGTCTGGAAAAGACAGGAATGAGGATCCAGGGAGAACCAGCGTCATGGAAAAGAGGGGCCTGGGAGCTGGGAGAGGCGGGATGGCGGGGAAAGGGTTTGTTGAGGGGTCCTGGAGCTGAGGAAGGGGTGAAAGAGAGTCCCAGTGCTGGAAAGGGGGTTCCGGGGGGTCGTGATTCCCAGAAATGTGGGTCCAGTGAGTCCCAAGGTGAAGGAAAAGGGAGTGTGGAGTCTGGGAGAGGTGGGATGGCTGGGAAAGGGGTACAGGGGGGTCCTGATCCCAGATAAGGGAGTGCAGAGGAGATCTGGAGTACAGGAATGGGGGGTTCAGGGGGTCCCTGGGACACCCCAGGACCACCCTGCAGGATAAGCCAGGAGTGGGGAACTGGGGAGATTCAGAGATTTGGGGGTCAGGGTGGTCCCAGGGTCAAGGGAAGGGAGAAACTGGGAAAGCTGTGGGAACTGGGAAGGGGCTTCAGGGGGTCCTGGGGTCAAGGAAAAGGGGGACTGAGGCTGAGGTGCCAAGGGATGGCCAGCCAGGAATGGGGGGCTGGGGGTCCGCAGAGTGAGGGAAACAGGGGGATGGAGGGACTGGGAGAGGTGGGATGGTGAGGAAAGTGGGGGTAGAGGGGTCCTGGAGTCAAAGAAAGAGGGGTCTGGAGTCTGGCAAACCGGGACTGGCCGGGCAAGTGGGCTCCTCCAGGCCAGGAGGAGCGGGAAGAGGAGGAGGAACAGCCGGTGGGGGCTGCTGAGACCCCTGGAACGTGGAGAAGGAGGACTCCCGGAATTCCCGGGACCCAGAGCAGCCTGGAGAGGGGGAGACCCCAGAGAGATGGGACCCTTGAGACCCCCAGCACCCCAAAGCAAAGAGTCGGGAGGAGGGACCCCTGGGGCCTCCAAAACCCACAACATCCCTGAGCAGGGGGACCCTGGAGAGGGGGAACTCCAGGACCCCCAGGAACCCAGAGAGGACAGGGACCCTGGAGAGGAGGTTCCCCCAATACGCTTGGGACCCCCCCAGCAGCCCAAACAGGGGGGACCCCCCAGAACCCCAAAGCTACCTGAGAGGGGGAACTCCTGGAAGGGTTTTTTTTTGTGGTCTGAATCTTGGAGTTCTAGGGGAGGGTTTTTTGGGGGGGACCTTTGGTGTTTTGGAGGTTTTTATGGTCCCAGGATACCTGGTGAGTTCTGGAGATGGACATGGCCAGGAGGAACCCCCAAGCCAACGCACTCAACCCTTGTTTCCCCCCAGCAGGATTTGTCCTTCCCAAAGCTTGGGCAGATGGAGGAGGAGGCTGCAAGGAAGAGGAAAAAGCCGTGGGCCCCCCAGGCAGGTGAGGAGGAAGTCAGTGCCCCTTTGGCCCTGTCTTGTGGTGCCTGTGGCAGCCGAGCATCGCCCCCGGCTGCAGGACAACCCCGCTGGTGCCGCCGTCCTGCTGGGGCTGGATTTTGGGGGATGCCCTTGGCCTTCCCTCTGGGCCGGAGGCAAATCCCCTGCCTGTCCTTCTTCCTTCCTGCCCCAGGCCCCGAGCTGAGGACGGAGAGCACGGAGGACAAATCCCCCCGGCAGAGCCTGGTGGGAGAGGCCGTTTTGAAGGGCTCCCCAGCACAGGAAGGCAGAGGGGAGGAAAAGGCCTGGAGATGCCCCCAGAGGAGGGGCTGCAAAGCCAGCCCAGGGAGCTCTGAGGAGGAAAGACCCGTCCTGTGCCAGGAAGGCGGCCGGAGCTTGAGCCGGAGCTCTGAGCTGGTGGTTCCTGAGCAGCCTCCCAGCAGGGAGAAGCCCTTCAGGTGCTTGGAATGTGGGAAGAGCTTCAGGAGGAGCACCCACCTCCTCACCCACCAGCACATCCACACTGGGGCACGGCCCTACACGTGTGGGGAATGTGCAAAGAGGTTTCAGACCAGATCGCATCTTCTCAGGCATGAGCAGACACACACAGGGGAGAGGCCCTTCCGCTGCACCGACTGCGGGAAGGGCTTCAACCAGAACTCCCACCTCGTCACCCACCGGGGCATCCACACCGGGAGAGGCCCTACAAGTGTGGGGAGTGTGGGAAGGGCTTCAGCCAGAGCTCCAGCCTGATCCAACACCAGCTCATCCACACAGGGGAACGGCCCTACAAGTGCTTGGAATGTGGGAAGAGGTTTAGGGGCAGGTCAGATCTCCTCAGGCATGAACAGGCACATACAGATGAGAGGCCCTTCCGCTGCACCAGCTGCGGGAAGGGCTTCAACCGGAACTCCACCCTCATCACCCACCGGCGCATCCACACCGGGGAGAGGCCCTACAAGTGTGGGGAGTGTGGGAAGAGCTTCACCCAGAGAGGTAACTTGAACTCCCACCAACGGACCCACCGGTAAGGAAAGACTCACGAGTGCCCCGACTGCGGGAAGAGCTTTGGCCGCTGCTCCCACCCCGAATGACCCCCCTGATGATGAGGCAACCCCTGGAGTCCAGTGACTGTCCATCCATCCCTTTCTACCACAAAGGGCCAGTCCCCTTTGCCAGGGGCAGGTTGTGCCAACAGAACCCTTCTTGGGGGTGTGTGGAGATTCCTGCCTTGGCTGGGGACCCCTCAAGGTCACTACTGGAGGTTGAGAGCAGAGATCTCCCCACGAGCGTTGGTCTGGGGGAGTTCCATCCATCTCTAATTCATAATTCTTGCTTTGGTGCCAGCTTGAGTAGAATTGCTTCAACAATTGCTTTAGTGTAGAGCACTGTCCTATCTTATGCTGTCCTACTGGTAGTTTTAGTGTTTCTATTGTGCAGTAAATAATTCTGATGAAGATCTTTTCTCTGATCATTTGTTACCCTAAATAATTCATTTCTATCAATAGATATGATTTGCCACCCTTAAAACCTGGGGGACAAAAGTGGTTCAGTCCCACCTCTGTAATTCCTCTAAACTGAAAGTGTTGGCATAACCCAAGGCTGAGATTGGATCGAGCAGCCCCAGCAGCCCACAGTCAGTTGGAAGCTCAGGGAGCCAACCCCTTTTCCCAACACCCCTCAGCCCAAAGACCCCTATGGTACAGTCAGACTGTGTAGACCACCCCCCTTTTTCTACCCTTCTCCCTGTTCCTCCCACTTTTCCATGGTCTCCTGTTACAATCTGCTTAAATACTGCAGAAAGAACTTGAGATTCAAATATTCCCTTAAGCAAAACTAAAACTCACACAATTACACAATTTATCTGTTGATACCAAAAACTGATTTTTATTAATGTCTAAGAGATGCAAAGTAAAAGGAAAAATAAGAAAAGGTTGGAAACTGCTAAGATTATTTCTAGAAGCAGAAAAAAGATATCACTGAAAACTTCTTTTTCCCACTGAGCTGGTCTGTGTGTGGGGGAAGAGAAGCAGTTTCTGCCTTTTTTTTCTCTGTCTCTGCAGCTTTTGGATGTTATCTCTGTAGCTGCAGGGGGTCTGACAGCTTTAGTTCTCTGCAATGCACCATGTGTGGTTTCACCACTCACACCCCTGTCCCAGGCCGTGCAGGGTCTCAGCTCAGCCGAAGCTTTGGGCCCTCAGAAATATGGTCAGGGTAGAAGGATAAGGTAGAACTCCCACATGTGGCACGGTGGTCTCAGCTCTCTCCAGGCCGGCACAGTTGCAGTCTCCGGTGGCAGGCAGGCAGCACGCGGTGGTGGAGAAAAGGTGAGGGGAGGTGGGCAGAGATTCTCGGCTACAGTCACCAGTTCTCTCTCCCTTTCCTCTCCCTGATTTTCCAAAATTTGTCCTCAACTTTATTATAGTGTTCAAAGGAGGTTGAGCGTGGTTTTTTGGCACATAACCAGTTCCGATGTTGGAGGAGATATTGATAACCATAAACATATAACAGGATTTTTTGGCAGGAAAAGTGCCGTGGGAAGTCCTTGTGAAAACTTCTGTCAGAGAGCTGACAGAGAGTGTTTGATAGGAAGTTTTTGACAGGCAGAAACAATTTTTGGCATTTCTGTATTATCTGTGTGTTACAGATGGTTGCCATGGTAAATGATATAACTGGGAATGCATAATGGTTGCCGTGGTAACCACAGTAACAATGAGACTTCATAATGGTTGCCGTGGTAACCGATCGTAACAATGAGACTGCATAATGGTTGCCATGGTAACCGAGGTAACAATGAGAATGCAAAAGATATGCCATGGTAACGAAATTCACAATGAGAATATGTAGTGGTTGCCATGGTAACCAAGGTCACAATGAGAATGCACAGTTGTTGCCATTGTAAGTGACATAACAATGAGAAGGGACAATGATTGCCATGGTAACCAACGTCACAATAAGAATGCTTAATTGTTGCCATGGTAACCAATGTAACAGACTGCATAATGGTTGCCATGGTAACCGAAGTCACAGTGAGAATACACAATGGTAACAGAGATCACAGTGAGAATGCACAATGGTTGCCATGATAACCGATGTAATAATGGGAATGCACGATCCTTGTCATGCTAAGCAACGTAACAATGTGAATGCACAATGGTTGCCATGGTAACCAAGGTAAAAGTGGGAATACATAATGGTTTCCATGGCACCTGATGTCACAATGAGAATGCACAATGGTTGCCATGGTAACCGAGGTCACAATGAGAATTCACAATGGTTACTATGGTAAGTGAGGTCACAGTGAGAATGCACAATGGTTCCATGGTAACAGGGTAACAATGAGAATGTATAATGGTTACCATGGTGTGAGGGGGGGAATTTTGATTCAGATGATCAGTGGAGCATAGAGGGGTGAGAAAGTGATTATATTGGGGTGTGAAACCAGCCAGAATATTGTACAATGTGACTTTGTTGCACAAGTTCACTGTAGGGCCCACTGTGTCTATAGCAATTTTAATTGGATATCCCCCGTTATCAGAGCTGAGTTCCTCCTTGGCTTGGCTCCACTCTGCAAGAGAGATACAAATCCCCTTGAAACACAATCGTATAGGTCATCCATAAGGCTGAGGAAGATGATGGAGAGGAAGATGATGTGGGCAGGGGTCGTTGGCCCCTTGCCCTACAGTGGGGCACGCCCAGACTGTTGCCATGAGGTGATGAACGGGCGCTGTTTGGCTGCCACTCAAGCACCACCTTCTGCTGCGTCCTGGCCCTACGTAGTGTAATGTAGAGCTGATGGAATGGGGTGTCAGCACTGCTGGGTGGAGCGATGCTCATCCTTCCATCCACACTGTGCTGCTCTGCAGGGACACCCGCCAAGCACGGGCACCGACCAGCCCTGCAGAGCCTGGTAGGCCTGGCCTGTCTGTGCAGGTGAGCACAGTTTATTGATAGGAAGCAACCAAGAAAGCAAACATTTTATTTCCTTTTTTATTATCCCTTTAATTCCCTTAGTATTGTATGCATGGCAACTGATAAAGTAGTGGTTTTGGTTTTTTCAACTTTTGATTCTCTTTTCTAATAGTTTTTATAAATTTTATTCTCACTGCAATAAAAGATTTTTTTGTAGTGTTTGAATGCCTGCTGTACTTGTCTTTATTCTGGGCATGGATTCAAACGAACTAGTATAGAAGGGACTGGCAGGAAGTTTCAGGAGGTTCTGGGTGGGCTGAGAGAGACTAGAACAGGGTTTGTGGGGGCCTGGGTGATCTATGGGAGGTTTTGGGGGTCCTGACCCACCCGGCTCCCCCCAGAGATGCCACAGGACACCGTCCGCAGCAAGGTCCTGGTGGGGGTCGGGGGCTTCGTGTTGGGTTTGGTCTTCCTGGCGCTGGGGCTCGGCTTCTACCTGCGGGAGAAGGTAAAGGGGGGTCCCCGGGGGTCGTGTCCCCCCTTCCCCAGAGCATGTGGGCCCCCCCAGCCCACTGTCACTCTCTTTTCTCTCCCCACAGAGCTCCTGAGCTGGCGGCGGCCGCAGCCCCTCCCCATGGCCTTGAACCCAGCTGGGACTCCCCACCCAGAGTTTGGGGGGGTCGCGTGTCCCCCCGGCCCTGCTTTTGTCCTCACACCAGCCACCTGCTCTCAGTGCTCCCAGTAAAGCTTCACAGTTCTCTGCAGTCCTGGTGTTGAAGGGCAGGTGCCCTCCCAAAGCCCCCCAGAATCAGCTTATGCAAATTGTACAATGGTTGGCACCCGTTGTCTTTCTGCTTCCAGGAGTGTGTATTTTTCTGCCATGTCTGGTTCAATGTTTTTGCAACTTATTGGCTCAAACTGTATCTGCTTTGTTTAAAGAAAAAGGGGGAAGTGTAGGGATTTTTAGTGCTAATACAGAGGATATGCTGCAGCTCTGAGATCATAACCTTATGTTGCAATTGTGAAAACATGATCTGTTGTTCTGATGGCCTTCTGATGGTACCAGGATGTGAAAGATCTACCAAGAGAAGCAGTAGCAAAACTGGATATAGAAAACAGGGTCTCAGTACCGGCTATCAGAGCGGGAAAGGACATAAAGAATGTTAAATAAACAGAGCTGATAGAAGAGTATTGTTAGAAAACTGTATAAAAGACTGCTGCTTGATTCCAATCAACGGTGCTCTCTGATCATCACATTGGTGTGCTGAGTCGTCCCTGCTCGCATGAAAACCCCCCAGGCAGGTGCCCTCCCAAAGGCCCCCAAACATCCCCAACATCCCCAGTGATGTCACCACTGTCCCTGTGATGTCACTGGTGTTCCCAATGATGTCACAGCTGTCCAATTGATTTCATTGTAGTCCCTGTGATGTCACCAGACTGTTGTGATGTCACTGGTCTCCAGTGATGGCACTGCTGTCCCCACAGATGTCACCACTGCCCCTGTGGTGTCACTGTTGTCGCCAGGGGTGGTCCCTGTGTCCCCAGTGATATCACTGCTGTCCCTGTGATGTCACTGCTTTCCCCAGTGATGTCAGTGGTCTCCAGTGATGTCACTGCTGTCCCATGAGATGTCACCAATGTCCCCAATGATGTCACTGCTGTGCCTGTCACCTCATTGCTTTCCCTTCGATGTCACTGCTTTCCCTGTGATGTCACTGCCATCCCCAATGATTTCACTGGTCCTCTGTGATGTCACTGATGTCTCCAGAGGTGGTGCAGGTATCTTTTGATGTCACTAATGTCCCTGTGATGTCACTGCTGTCCCTTTGATATCACTGCTATCCCTGTGATGTCAACAGTCTCCAGTGATGTCACTGCTGTCTCCGTGGATTTCACCACTCTCTTTTGTGATGTCACTGCTGTCCCCAAGAGTGGTCCCTGTTTCCCATTGTGGTGCACAATGACATCACTGCTTTCCTGTGATGTCACCAATGTCTTCTGTTGTGTCACCATTGTACCCGACGATGTCACTGTTGTCTCTGCAATGTTACACTGGTCCCCTGCGACTTCACCGATGTTCCTGTGACATCACAGCTGTCTCTTTGTTCTCACCAATCCCCTGTGATGTCACTGGTCCCCAATGATGTCACTGCTGTCCCTGTGATGTCACTACTGTCCCCATCAGGGTCAACATGTCCCCATGATGTTAACGATTTCCCAATGACATCACGGCTGTCCTCTTTGTTTTCACCAGTTACCTGTGATGTCACTGGTCCTCAGTTGTCACCATGTTCCTGTGATGTCACCAGACCCCTTTGATGTCACTGATGTCCCTGTGACATTACGACTGTCCCCTTTTTTTAACCAGCCCCTGTGATGTCACTCATCTCCAATGATGTCACTGCTGTCCCTGTGGTGTCACCACTGTGCCCAGTGCTGGCGCCTTGCCCTCGTGATGTCACCGATAGCCTTGTGATGTCACCAGACCCATGTGATGTCCCTGTTATATCACGACTGTCTCTTTGTTTTCACCACTGTCCCCTGTCATATCACCATTGTCCTTGATGATATCGCTGTTGTCACTGTGATGTCACCCCTGTCCTTGTGAGATCACCAATGTCCCCTGTGATGTCACTGATTTCCCTAGTGATGCCACACCTCTCCCTTTCTTTTCCACAGTCCCCTGTGATGTCACTGGTACCCAATGATGTCACTGATTTCCCTGTGATGTCACCACTGTCCCCTGTGATGTCACCAATATCCCCAATGATGTCACTGATCTCTCTTTGATGTCAACCATGTACTTGTGATGTCACTGATGTCCCATGGGATGTCACCGATGTCCCTGTGACATCACAGCTGTCTCTTTGTTTTCACCAATCTCCTGTGATGTCACTCATCCCCAATGATGTCACCAATGTCCCTTTCATTAGCATTAGGGTTAGGGTTAGGATTAGGATTAGAGGTAAGGGTTATGGTTAGGGATAGGGGTTACTGTTAGGGTTTAGGGTTGGGGTTAGTGTTAGGGTTCAGGTTTAGGGTTAGGGTTAGGGTTAGGGTTAGGGTTAGGGTTAGGGTTAGGGGTTAGGGTTAGGGTTAGGGTTAAAGTTAAGTTTAGATTAGGGCTAGTGCTTAGGTAATGTTTGGGTTAGAGAAAGGGATAAGGTTAAAGTTAGGGATTAAGTAATGTTTTGGTTAGGGTTAGGGTTAGTTTTAAATTTAGGATTACGGTTAGAATAGTGTCAGGTTAAGGTTAGGGATTAGGTAACGTTTGGGTTAGAGTAAGGGACAGGGTTACAGTTAGGGTTTAGGGTTTAGCATTAGATTTAGGTTTAGATTTTTTTTTTTTAGTGTAGGTTTAGGGTGTAGGTCTCCCAGACAAAGGTGCCTGCATACACAAGCTCTTGCTCTTTATGTAGTGCCCAGAGTGGTGCAACAACTGTACTAGATAGATAGTGAGTTATCAGGGTTATGATTAGTGTGAGGGGCTATGCTTTAAGGTTAGGGTTACAGATAAGGTTAGGGTTAGGATTAGGGTTAGAGTTAGGGTTAGGGTTATTGTTTAGATAACATTTGGGTTAGAGTAAGGGATACGGGTATGGTTATGGGTTAGGGTTTAGGCTTAGGGTTAGGATTAGGTTAAGGTTATTGTTTAGATAACATTAGGATTAGAGTAAGGGATACAGCTGAACTTATGGGTTAGAGTTTAGGTTTAGATTCTTTTTAAATATTAGATCTAGGGTTCAGTACTGTCTAAGATACCTTCCAGTCCAAAGGTGCACGCATAGAAAGCTCTTGCTCTTTGTGTAGTGCTGAAAGTGTTGCATCAACTGCACTCGATAGATACAAAGTCAAGGTTAGGGTTAGTGTTCTGGGCTATGATTAAAGGTTAGGGTAAGTCTTAGGGTTAGTGTTAGGATTAGATTAGGTTTAGGGTTTAGGCAATATTTGGGTTAGAGTAAGGGACAGGTTTACGGTTAGGGGTTAGGGTTTAGCATTAGGTTTAGAGATTTTTTAAAGTTTAAGTCTAGTGTTCAGTACTGTCTAAGATACCTCGCAGTCCAAAGGTGCATGCACAGAAATCTCTTGCTCTCTGTGTAGTGCTGAGAGTGGCACACAAATTGCACTCGATAGATGGTGAGTCACAGTTAGGGTCAGTGTGAGGTGCTGGGATTTAAGGTTAATGTTACAGATAGGGTTAAGTTTAGGGTTAGGATTAGGTTAAGGTTAGGGTTTAGTTAACATTCGAGTTAGAGTAAGGGATAGTTTTACAGTTAGGGGTTAGGGTTTAGCATTAGGTTTAGAGTTGTTTCAAGTTTAGGTCTAGGGTTCAGTACAGATGATGATTCCTCCCAGTCAAAGGTGCCCACACACAAAGCTCTTGCTCTTTGTGCAGTGCCGAGAGTGGTGCAGCAACTGCACTTGAGACACCCAGACTCAGGGCTTTCTTTCCTGGGTAGAAAACAAGTCGTTCTCTTGTAGGAGTGCTGGGCTGAAATGGTCGTCCCACAGTGTGACACATTTGCTTGTCTAACAAAAAAAGGAACTGAGCATTGAATGTTTTCCTTCCCCCCCCTTCCCCACTTTGTGGGAGGGATGTTGAATGGGCAGGTTGGTCTTGCCTTGGGTAATTGAACAATACAAAAGAACTCAGGGACTCAGATTCCAGACTGATGGCCCTGGAAGTCTGTGGGAGGGATGAGGAGGGTTTCTTTTGTTTTGTTTTCTTTTCCCTCTTCTGGGAAATGGGACACTTCTATGTTGCCTGAACTGAGACAAAGTGTGGGTTGGAAAAGCTCCAAAGTTACTTTCTTCTCAGCCTGGTCACTTGACCCCAGTTGACCTGCATCCTCTTTTCTGCCCCCAGCCCAGACCTGTCCAGACTTTATCAGAGAGGAACTCTTTGGGAAGGAGGTCACCCTTTTTTCCCTCTTCTGCTCCCGCGTTTTTGGAACTGGTTTTTTTGTTTGTTTGTTTGTTTTGTTTGTTTGTTTGTTGTTTGTTTTTTGGTTTTTTTTTGTTTGTTTGTTTTGGTTTTTTTTTTAATACACATCAATGAAAAGGAGGAGTCACACAGTCAGGCATAGACAGCGTGAGTTTCCTTGGGAAGAACCCCTTCTCTCCTCTTTCCCCTTCTCGGTGTGGGAGAAATTCTCCATTTTTGGCTTCTCCTGCACCCCTGGGGACGCCCCATGGCAACCGCCATATCCAACAGCACCCCCTGTTGGACACCAGGTGACACTGCAGGCTCTGCTCCTCCAGTGATCCAACAGCACCCCCTGCTGACTGTGGTTCGAATTGCACCAAAAAAATGCAAACTGATCTCTTTTCTGTTTGAAGGAGACTCTTGGGTATACGATTATTGTTTGGTTGTTTTCTTTGTTCATTGTTCGGCCAATACACATATATCCTTCAATAAAGGCCTGTTATTTTTTCCTTTTTCCACTCTTTCTCAGTCGGAGCCTCTTAATTTCGGATTTACAATTGCTTAGATGGAGGAGTTCTGGTTTTTCTCATAGCTCATCCTCCTTAGCAAAACACTTCTGTCTCATTAAACTGAGACAGACAACCAAAAGTCAGTATGGATGAAGACACCTCCCAGACCAAAGGTGCCTGCACAGAAAGCTCTTGCTCTTTGTGTAGTGCATCAACTGCACTAGATAGATGGTGGGTCAGGGTTAGGGTTAATGTTATGGTCTAGGATTTAAGATGAGATTTAGCATTACGGTTAGATTAGGACAGGATTTAGGTAAGGTTTGGGTCTGGGCACAGGATAGGGTTATGGTTAGGGGTTAAAGTTTGGTGTTAGGTTTGGGTTTAGAATTTTTTTTTAAGTTTAGGTCTGGTGTTCAATACGGACGAAGATACCTGTCAGACCAAAGGTGCCCGCACAGAAAGCTCTTTTTCTTTGTGTGGTGCCGAGAGTGGTGCAGCAACTGCACTTGAGAGACAGAGGCTCAGGGCTTTCTTTCCTGGGTGGAACTGCAGTGCAAACCCCCTCACTACAACCCCGAAAGTGTTCCATGGTTACCTTTGTGATGTCATGGCCTACCCTCTCCATTCCATAATGATACCTGAAATCCAAAGAACCAATGCACCACATCCCCACTGTGCAGCCTTTCCTTTTTGCCATTGGCCTATTTGTGATTTTACGGCCAATCATCTCTATTCCAGAATGGCCCCTGGAAACCAAAGAACACACACCCCACAGTGTCCCAGTGCAGCCCCACCCATGAGCCATCGATCCCTTTCAGATATCACGGTCTGTTCTCTCCATTCTGCAATGCTCCCTGACCACAAAAGAACCAATGCCTCACTACCCCAGAATGCCATCCCATCTGTCTTCCATATCCCAAGGGAATGGTAACCTAAGATTCTGTGGAGACATCTGCTTTGTCCTGTTTGATACGTCAGTCAGGATGTGTGTCCAAAGGAAGCTGTGTGTCCATAAATCACGAGATCCAGCTGTGGGTGTGCTCTTCTCTGTTCCTACACTGATGCTCCCCTGGCTGCACAGGCACACAGGGGCAGAGGTCCTGTTGTGCTCAGGGCTATGGGGATGTGCAGTGCTCAGGTGCTTCTGCTCCCGGGGAGAACAAACATGGATTTCTCTCCCTGACTGCACCTCTGCCTCCCACAGCCCCTCCCTGAATGGGGCTGATCTGCCCAGTGACAGCCCTGGAGATACAAAAGGGGTGGCTGGAGAGACACGAATGGACTGTGGAGCTACACGGTGAGAGAAAGGGGAGACGTCTGCAGCCTGAGCTCAGCTGAGACATCCACCAGACCCTCAGACCTTCGGATTCATACTGGTTTACTGCCCTTCCTTTCTTTTCTTGCATTTTCTTTCCAAACCTTAATTCCAACCAAAAGTAATTTTTAGCCCTGGCTGTATGCAGAAAGGTCCATGTCATTGGAGAGTTAAAATACTATGTGAGGTCACAGGGTCACATCTGTTCCTGCATCAAAATTGTCATCTGTTGGCAGATAGAGGTTTGTTGTAATGTTAAAGTTTTAGAAAAAAAGAGCTCTGCATATTCCCATGTGGGCTGGGTTTGATGTCCCCACAGGAGCCCCGTGCAGTAGGTTTTTGTTAAAACTCCTGGAGACAGAGCTGCTCCAGGGGGACATTTCACCTGACCCTTCTCCTTGGATGAGGCAGAAACATCCCCTTTCTCTTGCCCTTCTCGGTGTGGGGGCGAAAATCGCCCTTGTCAGGGATCCCCTGCAGGCTCTGCTCCTCCGGTGATCCAACAGCGGCCCCTGCTGACCGGGATTGGAATTGCGTCAAAAAGCGAAGAATACCCGACTGTTTCCTTTTTTTTGAGGGGGATTTTTGGTGCAGGATTCCTCGATGATCCTTGTGGGTCCCTTCCAACTTGGAAGATTCGGTGTGATTCTGTGAAGTTCCACAGGGCTGTGTGTGAGGAGAGAGCAGGGGCTGAGCAAAGCAGAGCAGGGCAATGGCAGCACAGCCCTTGAGCACTGTGACGACAGCACAGGATCCAGATCCAGAGGGGAATGGCTGACCTTGGAAGAAGGGTGGGTCACAATGTGGACAAAATATGTCTAGGAGGGAGGAGCACTGGAGTGCTGCTGAGAGGGGCAGGACAGGGCGTGTCCTGAGCACAGGGCAGGACACAGGCTGTGTGGATCAGGCATGCAGCAGTGATGGGCAGAGCTGCTTTGGGGAAGGCAGGAGGATGATTGCTTCCTTCAATCCCCATGGGACTCTGAACAAAAGGGGGTGATTTTCAACACTTCCCAATGGGTTCAGGGCAGAGTGTAACACCTGGGAGGTGCTGAAATGCTTTAGGCATCAGAACCATGCACCTGGAATCAGAAATCACATAGAAAACGGGTTTGGGGTGGTGTCAAACAGGGGAAAAAGGAGATGTGGGATGGAGCCACATGGGTGGGAAAATTCTTGTCTAGTAAATCCTCAGTAATGGGAATGTGGAAGGGGCATGGGGCTGAGCTCTCTCCAGAGCCACAACTGGGCAGGGCATTCATTTCTTGATCCTCACAGATGACAGATGGTGGATCTGGGATCCCCACAGTGTCTCAGTGTGTGCAGCACCTGGGGGAGCTGCAGGCTCTCACCCTGTGCCTTTCTCCTCCCAGGCAGCAGGTCCAGCTCCCAGGCAGGTACAGCCACCAATGGTGAAGGATTCCCTCCTCACACACTCAGTGACCCTCAGCATCAGGGCCAAGGCTGCCCAGCTGCCACCACCAGGACATGAGGAGGTTCATCAGCTGGGATTTCACTGGGCTGCAATGGCATATCCTGCTCACTGCTTCCTCTCCCCATCACGCCTTCTCTGGTCTCTTCTCTTCTTCTAAGAGCCCATGTCAGCCAGTTGGGAAGATTGGCATGAGTTGACTGGTTCCACATTCATCTAAAGGATCAAGATGGGAGCTGGGGGAGGAGTTCAGTGTCTGGGATGGTCCCTGCACAGGACACCAAGAATCATGAACTTTACATTTCTCTAACAGACAGCAACCCCTCGACTAAGACAATATTCCCTGTCAGAGGCAAGTGATAACTTGTGAGTCCTTTCCACTCTTCTTTCCTCCTGGATATGTTTTGTCCACATTGTGACCCACCCTTCTTCCAGGGTCAGCCATTCCCCTCTGGATCTGAATCCTGCACTGTGTCCTCACCTTGCTCCTCTTGTCGTCCGCCCCCATCAGCACCCTCGTCCTGGAGAGATGGGGCAACTGAGCACTGGGAGAGCCCAGCCTGGAGTCATCCCCATGCTCATCAGTTCCCTCTGATGTTCTCCCTGCCCTGCACTCCCTGCTGTCCCCGTGTCTCTTCCCCTCACCTGAGTGGGACCAACCCCACCCCCAGCTCCCCTTTGGGCTCAGCCCGCTTGGGGCAGTGCTCAAGGGTTGTGCTGCCATTGCCCTGCTCTGCTTTGCTCAACCCTGCTCTCTGCTCACACACAGCCCTGGGGAACTCCACAGAATCACACCCAATATTCCAAGTTGGAAGGGACCCACAAGGATCATCGAGTCCAACTCCTGAGCCTTCCCTGGACCATCCCCCAGAGTCACACCACGTGCCCGGGAGTATCGTCCAAACGCTTCTTTTACTTGCACCGAGCCAGTGGTGTTGAACCCCCACACAGGCACCTCCTGCTCCCAGACAGCAGCATCTCCAGCCTCTGGGTAAGGGAGAGGGGATGCAGCCATCTCCTAAGTTATCCCAAATAGGGCATTCACGTCCAACCTTGATGTCTGCCTCACCCCTCTGGGAGGATCTGTGGGCGTGTGCTGGGAATTCCTGGAGGTGCTGCCATTTCAGGAGGAGCTGCATTTCTGCTGTTCCTTCCACTGTCCTGGATTTAGCTTTCCTGAAGGAAACATTTGCTTAGAGAGGCCTCAAAACACCCCCAGGTCCTTCTCCTTGAAATACCCCAGCTCCCAGTTTTGTGAAATAATCTTGTGCAGGCAGGGAAGGTGTCCACACGAGTTCTCTGAGAGGGGCAGAGGTAAGTGGGAAGAGCCTGCAAGATCTCTGGGCTGTAAAGAAAGCATGACTTTGCACCTTTCCCAGTTAAATGAAACACGAGTGTTTGGCTAAGGAGGATGAGTTAGGAGGAAGACCAAACTCCTCCTTCTAAGCAATTGTAAATCCAAAATAAAGAGGCTCCAAGTATGGAGAAAGGAAAAATAACAGCCCTTTAATAAAGGATATATGTATGTTGTCAAAACAACAGAAGAGCACAAAAACAACCAAATAATCCTGTACCAAAAATTCCCCTCAAAAAAAACAAAACAAAACAAAAACCAAAAAAAAAAACAAACCCACAAAAAAAAAAAAAAAAAAAAAAAACAACACACAAACACAAAAACAAAAAAAAAAACCAGTCCGGGATTCCTCGCTTTTAGGCGCAACTCCAATCCCGGTCAGCAGGGGCCGCTGTTGGATCACCGGAGGGGCAGAGCCTGCAGGGGCTCCCTGACAAGGGCGATTTTCACCCCCCACACGGAGAAGGGCAAGAGAAAGGGGATGTTTCTGCCTCATCCAAGGAGAAGGGTCAGGTGAAATGTCCCCCTGGAGCAGCTCTCTGTCCTCCAGGAGTCTTAACAAAAACCTGCTGCACGGGGCTCCTGTGGGGACATCAAACCCAGTCCACATGGGAATATGCAGAGCTCTTTTTTTCTAAAACTTTAACATTACGACAAACCTCTATCTGCCAACTGATGACAATTTTGATGCAGGAACAGATGTGACCCTGTGACCTCACATGGTATTTTGACGTTCCAATGGTATGGGCCTTTCTGGGTCCAGCCAGGGCTAAAAATGACTTTTGGTTGGGATTTAGGTTTGGAAAGAAAATCCAAGGAAAGAAAGGAGGGGCAGTAGAACAGTATGAATATGAAGGTTTGAGGGTCTGGTGCATGTCTCAGCTGAGCTCAGGCCACAGACGCCTCCCCCCCACCCCCTTGTACCTTCACAGTCCCTTTGTGTCTCCCCAGCCACCCCTTTGTATCTCCAGGGCTGTCACTGGGCAGCTCAGCCCCATTCCGGGAGGGACTGTGGGAGGCAGAGGTGCAGATGGGGAGAGAAATCCATGTTTGTTCTCCCCGGGAGTAGAAGCACCTGAGCATTGCACACCCCATAACCCAAACCGTGTGAGCACAGCAGAGCCTCTGCCCCTGTGTGGAAACAGAGAAGAGCACACCCGCAGCTGGATCCCGTGGTTTATGGACACACAGCTTCCTTTGGACACAGGGGATGGAGATGTCTTCACTCGAGGGGCTCACGTCTCCATGTCCAATCCAGAAAATAGATTTGATCTGGATTAATCCATCAGACATTGTCAATACATGTGTGAGTCACAAAGATGCTTTGGGATCAAGGCATCCAGAACACATTTGTGATGGGCCTGGGCCTGGTGGAAAGGGTGGGGATGGACATGTTGGCATTACCAGGGCTTGTGGGGAGGTGTTGCACTGCCAAGCCAAATTAGACCAAGAACATCTCCAAGCAGGACATTTGCAATGGCACACAATAGTCAGTCAGGTTGTATCAAACAGGACAAAGCAGATGTCTCCACAGAATCTTCTGCTGCCATTCTCTTGGGATATGGAAGACAGGTGGGATGGCATTCTGGGGTAGTGAGGCATTGGTTCTTTGGTGGCCAGGGAGCGTTGCATAATGGAGACAATAGGTTGTGATATCAGAAAGGGGTCCAAGGCTCACAGGTGGGGTTGCACTGGGCCACTGTGGGGCGTGTGTTCTTTGGTTTCCAGGGGCCATTCAGGAACGGAGAAGATAGACCATGGCATCACATAAAGGCCCAGGAAACACAGGTGGGGCTCCATTGTGGGGATGTAGGGCACTGGTTCTTTGGTTGCCAACGTCCACAGTCAAATGGAGGGGATATGCCATGACATCACAGATGGGCACATGGCACATGGCTTGGGCTACACTGTGGCATGGGAGCCGTTGGTTCCTTGGTTTCCAGGCACCATTGTGGAATGGAGAGGACAGGCTGTGAAATCAGAATGGGACCCATGGCACAGGGGTTGGGCTGTACTCTGGGTGGGATGTGTTGGTTCTGTGGTTGTCAGGGGCCAATCCAGAATGGAGAGGATAGGCTGTGACATCACAGAGGCCCATGGTAGACATGTTGGGCTGCATTCTTGGAGTATGAGGCATTAGTTCTTTGGTGTCCAGGGGCCATTACTGGAATAGAGATGATTGGCCGTAAAATCACAACTAGGCCAATGGCAAAAAGGAAAGGTTGCAGTGTAGGGATGTGGTGCACTAGTTGTTTGGTTTTCAGTCATCATTCTGGAATGGAGAGGATAGACCATGACATCACCAAGGTAACCATGGAACACTTTTAGGGCTGCAGTGAGGGGGTGTGCAATGCAGTTTCTCCTGGGAAAGAAAGCCCTTAGCCTCTGTCTCTCAAGTGCAGTTGCTGCACCACTCTCGGCACCACACAAAGAGTTTTCTGTGAGGGCATCTTTGTCTGGCAAGTATCTTCATCTGTATTGAACACTGGACCTAAACTTAAGAAAAACCCTAAACCCAAACCTAAAACTAAACCTTAACCCCTAACCATAACCCTGTCCCTTACCCTAATCCGAACCTTACCAAAATCGTATCCTAATCTAACCCTCATGGTAAACCTTATCCTAAATCCTAGACACTATCATTAACCCTAACCATGACTCACCATCTACCTAGTGCAGCTGGTGCATGACTCTTGGCAGTAGACAAGAGCAAGAGCAGGCACCTTTGGTCTGGGAGTTGTCTTCGTCCATACTGATTTTTGGTTGTCTGTCTTAGTTTAATGAGACAGAAGTGTTTTGCTAAGGAGGATGAGTTATGAGAAAAACCAGAACTCCTCCATCTAAGTAATTGTAAATCCAAAATTAAGGGGCTTCGATTGAGAAAGTGTGGAGAAAGGAAAAAAATAACAGCCCTTTATTAAAGGATATATGTGTATTGGCAGAACAACGAAGGAACACAAAAAAAACAACCAAACAATAATCCTATACCCAAAAGTCCCCTTCAAACAAAAAAGTAAACAGCTCAGTTTGCACTTTTTTGGTGCAATTGGAACCACAGCCAGCAGGGGGCGCTGTTGGATCACTGGAGGAGCAGAGCCTGCAGTGTTCTCTGGTGTCCAGCAGGGGGCGCTGTTGGATATGGCGGTTGCCATGGGGGGTCCCCGGGGATGCAGGAGAAGCCGAAAATGGAGATTTTCCCCCACACCGAGAAGGGGAAAGAGGAGAGAAGGGGTTCTTCCCAAGAAAACTCACACTGTCTGTGGCTGGCTGTGTGACTTCCCCTTTTCCTTGATGTGTTTAAAAAGAAAAACAAACAAACAAACAAACAAACAAACAAACAGAACAAAACAAACAAACAAACAAACAAACAAAAACCTGCCAAAAACACAGGAGCAGAAGAGGGGAAAAAAGGGTGACCTCCTTCCCAAATAGTTCCTCTCTGATGAAGTCTCAGCACATCTGGGCTGGGGGCAGAAAACAGGGTGCAGGCAAACTGGGGCCAAGCAGCCAGGCTGAGAATAAAGAAACCTTGGAGCTTTTCCAATCCACACCTTGTCTCAGTTAAAGGCAACAATGAAGTGTCCTGTTTCCCAGGAGAGGGAAAAGATAAGAAAACAAAAAAAAACCTCCTCATCCCTCCCCACAGCCTTCAAGGGCCATCAGTCTGGAATCTGAGTCCCTGACCAGTTCTTTTGTGTTGCTCAATCACCCAAGGCAAGGCCACCCTGCCCATTCAACATCCCTCCCACAAAATGGGGAAGTGGGGGAAGGAAAACCTTCAATGCTCAGTTCCTTTTTTCGTTAGAACAAGCAAATGTGTCCCACTGTGGGACGGCCATTTCAACCCAGCACTCCTACAAGAGAACGACTGCCCTTCCACCCAGGAAAGAAAGCCCTGAGTCTGCGTCTCTCCAGTGCAGTTGCTGTGCCACTCTCGGCACTGCACAGAGAGCAACAGCTTTGTGTGCGGGCACCTTTGTCTGGGAGGTGTCTTTGTCCCGTACTGACCTTTAGACCTAAACTTAAAAAATTTCTAAACCGAAACCTAACACTAAACTCTAACCCCTATTCGTAAAACTATCCCTTACTCTAACCCAAATGTTACTTAAACCCTAACCTTAACCTAATTCTAATCCTAACCTTAACCCCATCTGTAACCTTAACCCTAAATCCCAGCACCTCACATTAACTCTAACTGTGACTCACCATCTGTCTGCTGCAGTTGCTGCGCCACTCTCGGCACTACACAAAGAGCAAGAGCTTTCTGTGCGTGAACTTTCGAACTGGGAGGTATCTTAGACAGCACTGAACTTTGGACTTAAAAATAAATCTAAACTTGAACCTAATGCTAAACCCTAAACCCTAACCGCAACCCTATCCCTTACTCTAACCCAAATGTTACCTAAACCTTAAACCTAACCTAACCCTAACCCCTAACCCTAAAACCTAAGCATAAATATAAGCCTAAACCTAACCTAAACCCTAACCCCCTAACCCTAACCCTTAACCCTGAAACAAACTCAAACCCTAACCCCTAAGCCTAACCCTAATGAATGCTGGGGACAGTGGTTACATCACAGGTGACTAGTGACAATGAAAGGATAGTTGTGATGTCACAGATGTAACAGTGATGTCACAGGGGTGTGGTGACATCACAAGGACATCGGTGACATCACAGGGGATTTCAGTGACTTCAAAAGGATAGGGGTGACATCACAGAGACACCAGTGACATCATCTGGGTCATTGCTGACATCACAGGGGACACTGGTGACATCACAGGGACAGAGGTTTCATCACCAGGGAACAGTGATATCACAGGGGACTAATAACATCAAAGAGACAGCAGTGATGTCACAGGCACATAGGTGACATCACAGCCACGGCTCAGCACAGTGGGGACATCAGAGAGACAGCAGGGACATCATTGAGGACCAGTGACATCAGAGTGACAACAGAGGGACAACAGTGATGTCACAGGGACATCTGTGACATCAAAGGGGTCTGGTGACATCACAGGGACATTGATCACATCACAGGGAAATGGTGGCACTGTTGGGAACAGTGGTGAAATCACAGAGACTGCATTGCCATTACTGGGAAGCAGTGACACCACAGGAGAATGTTGACAACAAAAGAGAGCTGTGATGTCACTGGGACATTGGTAAATTCACAAGAAGAGGGTTGACATCACAGAGACACCAGTGACATCATCAGGGACAGTGGTGACATCACAGGGACAGAAGAGAAATCTTTGAGGACCAGTGACATCACAGGGGACAGCTGACAAAAAAGAAAAGCCCTGATGTCACAGGGAAATCAGTGACATGACGGGGACATGGAGCCTCTGCTGGGGAAAGTGGTGACATCAAAGAGACAGCGGTGACATCACTGGGGACCAGTGACATAACAGGGGACTTGTGACAAGAATGGGAAAGTCGTGACATCACAGAGACATCAGTAACTGCACAAGACCAGGGGTGACATCACAGAGACACCAGTGACATCATTGATGACACTGGTGACATCACAGGGACATCGGTAACATCACTGGGGACCTTGGTGACTTCACAAGGACAAGGGTGACATTACTTAGACAGCAGTGACATCATCGGGTACATTGGTGACACCACAGGGGACAGTGGTGACATCACAGAGACAATAGTGACGTCACTGGGGACCAGTGACATCACAGGGACATCGATGTCCCCAGTAGGGACATGGTACCACCGCCAGTGGTGACATCACAGATACAGAATTGACATCATTGGGATCCAGTGATGTCACAGGGGACTGTTGACAACAGAGGGACAACCATGATGTCACAGGGACATTGGTGATATCACAGGGGACTTCAGGGACTTCACAAGGACAAGGGTGACATCACAGTGACACCATTGACATTGTCAGGGACATCAGTGACATCAGAGGGGACAGGGTTGACATCACAGGAAAGTCCGTGACATCACTGGGGATCAGTGATATCACAGTGGAGTGTTGAGAAAACATGGAACATCCGTGATGGCACAAAGCCATCCGTGACATCACAGGGGTCCAGTGACATGACAGGGACATCAGGGACATCATAGGGACATTGTGGTACAGCTGGGGACAGTGGTGAAATCACAGGGACAGCAGTGACATCATTGGAGACCAGTGACATCACAGGGGACTGCTGACAACAAAGTGACAACCCTGATGTCACAGGGACATTGGTGAAATCACAGGAGACTTCAATGACTTCACAAGGACAGGGGTGACATCACAGTGACACCAGTGACATCATTGGGGTCATTGTTGACATCACAGGGGACAGTGGTGACATCAGAGGAGATGGGTTCCATCACTGGGGACCAGTGACATCACAGGGGACTGCTGACAACAAAGGGACATCTGTGATGTCACAGGGACATCACTGACATCGGTGACATTACTGAGACATGGTGGCACAGCTCAGCACAGTGGTGACATCACAGAGACAGCAGGACATCATTGCGGACATTGTTGACATCACAGGGGACATCGATGACTTCACAAGGCCAGGGGTGACATCACAGAGAAATCAGTGTATTATCAGTGCCACTGGTGATATCACAGGGGATAGTGGTGACATCACAGAGATCAGTGACATCACTGGGGACACTGGTGACTTCAAAAAGACAGGGGTGACATCACAGAGACACCAGTGACGACATCAGGGACAGTGGTGACATCACAGGGGACATCGGTGACATCACAGAGACATGGTGCTACTGTTGGGGACAGTGGTGACATCACAGAGACAGCAATGACTGATAATAACAAAGGCACAGCAGTGATGTCACAGGGACATCAATGACATCACAGGGGACCTGGATAACAACACAGAGACACTAGTGATATCATAGGGGACATTGGTGACATCACAGGGGACATTGGTGACACTACAGGGACAGCAGTGAAATCATTGTGGACCATAGAAGACTGGTGAAAACAAAGGGACAGCAGTGATCTTCCAAGGACATCAGTGACATCACTGGGGTCATGGGTGACTTCACAAGGACAGGGGTAACATCACAAAAACACCAGTGACATCATCAGTGACACTGGTGACATCAAAGGGACAGCAGTGACATCATTGGGGACCAGTGATGGCACAGGGAACTGGTGAAACAAAGGGATAGCCGTGATATAACGTGGACATCGGTGACATCACTGGGGACATCGGTGACTTCACAAGGACAAGGGTGACATAACAAAGACACCATGACATCATCGGTGACACTGTTGACATCAAAGGGACATCCATGACATCCCTGGGGACCAGTGACCTCACAGGGGACTGGTGACAACAAAGGGATAGCCGTGATATCACAGTGACATCAGTGACATCATTGGGGATATTGGTGACTTCACAAGGACAGGGATGAAATCACAGGGACAGCAGTGACATCATTTAGGACCAGTGACAGTAGAGGGAACTGGTGGAAACAAAGGGACAGCCATGATGTCACAGAGACATTAGTGAAGTCAAAAGCATCTAGTGACATCGCAGGGACATTGATGACCTCACGGGGATATGGTGCCACCACTGGGGACAGTGGTGACATCACAGAGACAGCAGTGACATCACTGGGGACCAGTAACATCACAGGAGACTGCTGACAACAAAGGGACAGCCGTGATGTCACAGGGACATCACTGCCATTGGTGACATGACTAGGACATGATGCCACAGCTCGGCACAGTGGTGACATCACAGAGACAGCAGGACATCACTGGGGACATTGTTGACATCACAGGGGACAGTGATGACACCACAGAGACACCAGTGACATTATTGGTGACACTGGTGACATCAGATGGGATAGTGGTGACATCTCAGGGACATTGTGACCTCACAGGGGACTGCTGACAACAAAGGGACAGCCGTGATGTCACAGGGCTATCAGTGACATCACGGGGGCCCGTGGTGACATCACAGAGATACCAGTGAAATCATCGGTAACATTGGTGACATCACAGGGGACAGTGGTGATGTCACAGGGACAGCAGGGACATGAAAGGGGTCTGGTGACATCACAGGGACATTGGTGGCACTGCTGAGGACAGTGGTGATATCACCGGGACAACACTGACATCATTGGAGACCAGTGACGTCACAGGGGACTGCTTACAGCAATGGGAAACCGTGATGTCACAGGGACATCTGTGACATGACAGGGGACATCGGTGACAACACAGAGACACCCGTGATATCACTGGGGACAGTGGTGACATCACAGAGGAACCTGTGAAATCATAGGCAACTGTTGCCAACAAATGGAAAGCCGTGATGTCAGAGGGATATCAATGACATCACAGGGGACCTGGATAACAACACAGAGACACCAGTGATATCATAGGGGACGTTGGTGACATCACAGGAGAGAGTGGTGACATTACTGGGACAGCAGTGACATCATTGCAGACCAGTGACATCACAGAAGACTGGTGAAAACAAAGGGGTAGCCGTGATCTCCCAAGGACATCAGTGACATCACTGGGGACATCGGTGACTTCACAAGGACAGGGGTGACATCACAGAGACACCAGTGACACCATCAGTGACACTGGTGACATGACAGGGACATCCATGACATCACTGGGGACTAGTGACCTCACAGGGGAATGGTGATAACAAAGGGATAGCTGTGATACCACAGTGACATCGGTGACATCCTTGGGGACATTGATGACTTCACAAGGACAAGGGTGACATTACAGAGACAGTAGTGACATCATCGGGGACATTAGTGACATCACAGGGGACAGTTGTGACATCATAGGGAGAACAGTGATATCACAGAGACATTGGTGACTTCACAAGGATATCAGTGACATCACAGAGAGACCAGTGATATCACCGGTGTCATTGGTGACATCAGAGGGGTCTGGTAACATCACAAGTATATCGGTGACATCACGGGGACATGGTGCCACCACTGGGGACAGTTGTGACATCACATGGAGAGCAGTGACATCACAGGGACATCAGTGACATTACTGGGGACCAGTGACATCACAGCAGACAGGTGACAAGAAAGTGAAGGCCATGATGTCACAGGGACTTCGGTGACATCACAGGGACTTCGGTGTCACCACTGGAGACAGTGGTGACATCAGGGGGACATGAGTGATATCACTGGGGTCAGTGACATCACAGGGGACTGGTCACAAGAAAGGGACAGTCGTGATGTTAGAGGGACATCAGTGAAATCACAGGGGTCTGGTGACATCAAAGGGATAGGATGCCATCGCTGGGCACAGTGGTGGAATCATAGGGACATTGGTGACATCATTAAGGACCAGTGACATCACAGGGAACAGGTGACAACAAAGGGACAGTCATGATGTCACAGGGACATCGGTGACATCACATGGGACGTAGGTGACTTCACAAGGACGGGGTGACATCACAAAGGACTGGAGACATTACAGAGATCCTGGAGAATTCACAGGGACACGGTGCCACTGCTGATATCAGTGGTGGCATAAGAGGGACCGCAGTGATATCACTGGGGACCAGTGACATCACAGGGGACTGATGAGAACAAAGGCTAAGCCCTGTTGTCACAGGGACATCGGTGACATCACAGGGGACATCAGGGACTTCAGAAGGATGGGATGACATCACAGAGACATCAGTGACATCATCTGGGACATTGCTGACATCACAGGGGACACTGGGGACATCACAGGGACATTGGAGAAATCATTGTGGAACTGTGAAATTACAGGGGAATGGTGAAAACAAAGGGACAGCAGTGATGTCACAGGGACATTAATGAAATCACAGGGACAGGGATGAAATCACAGAGACAGCAGTGACATCACTGAGGACCAGTGACATCACGGGGGACTGTTGTCAACAACGGGACAGTCGTGATGTCACAGGGACATTGGTGACATCACAGGGGACTTCAGTGACTTCACAAGGACAAGGTTGAAATCACAGTGACACCAGTGACATCATCAGGGTCATTGTTGACATTGTTGACAGGGGACAGTGGTGACATCACAGGGAGATGGGTGACATCACTGGAAACCAGTGACATCACAGGGAACTGTTGACAGCAAAGGGACAGCTGTGATGTCAGAGGGACATCACTGACATCGGTGACATGACGGGGATGTGGTGCCATGGCTCGGCACAGTGGTGACATCACAGAGACAACAGGACATCACTAGGGATATTGTTGTCATTACAGGGGACAGTGATGACACCACAGACACATCAGTGATATCAGTGGAGACACCTGTGTCATCACAGCTGACATCGGTGATTTCACAAGGCAAGGGGTGACATCACAGGGACAGCAGTGACATCATTGGGGATCAGTGACATCACAGGGGACTGGTGACAACAACGGGGCAACCGTGATGTCACATGGACATCAGTGACGTCAGAGTGGACACTGGTGACTTTACAAGGACAGGGGTGACATCACAGAGACACCAGTGACATCACAGTAGACAGTGATGACATCATGGGGACAACTGTGACATCACTGGGGACACAGGGATCACCCCTGGGACACCATTGACATCACAGGGGACAGTGGTGACACCCATGAGGACAGCAGTGACATCACTGAAGACCAGTGACATCGCAGGGGTCTGGTGGCATCGCTGGGGACAGCGGTGACATCACAGGGGTCTGATGACATGACAGGGACCTGGTGCCACCACTGGGGTCAGTGGTGACATCACAGGGACTTCAGTGACATCATTGGGGAACAGTGAAATAGCTGGGGAGAGTGGTAACATCACATGGGACAGCCCTAAAATCACTGGGGACACAGGGACCACCCCTGGGGACAGCAGTGACATCACTGCAGACCAGTGACGTCACAGGGACATCGCTGACATCACAGGAACAGCAGTGACATCACAGGCACAGTAGTGACATCATTGGGGACTTCAGTGACATCACTGGGACAGTGGTCCATGACTGCTGCAGCCACTGCTGTCAGACAGGTGGGTCATCCCTTGCTGACTCCATCCCACTGTTTGCAGTCAAGCTCGGCCCTCCTGGATGGCCCTGCTTGGTGGCCCAAGACCCCCAAAGCCATTCCTTGACGTTCATGGCACAACAACCAAAGGGGCTTCGTCCTATCAGGCAAAGCCAACGCCGGAGCCCTCCTGAGCTCCCACTTCAGGCCTTTGAAGGCCTCGTCTGTCTCAGGGCTCCACATGATGTTCTTTTGGGTTCTTTTCAGCAGGTCCTAGAAAGGCTTTACAAGTCCTCCCTACTGATAGAGCCATAAACTACACCAACCTGTCATTCCTAGAAAGGCTTGGAGATCTCCCCTGTTTCTGGGCTGGGTGTCTGGCAGATGCTTCCTTTCTTGCTGTTCCCAGGGAACATTGTCCATCAGAGACTTCACACTCCAGGTACACCACTTTCTCTTGCACCAGCCGTGCTTTCTGTTGGGAAACTCGGTAATCATTTAAACCCAAGAAGTTTAACAGAGAGATTGTCCACTGCACACTCACTTCTTCTGTTCCGCTCGCTATTAACAAGTCATCTCCATATTGTAGCAGAAGGCCATCCGCCGGTGGCTGCTGCCATTGTTCCAGCTCTTTGACTGGCTGGTCACTGAACAAAGTGGGACTATTTTTAAATTTCTGTGGGAAGACTGTCCAACTTAATTGCATCTTTCTTCCACTATGGACAGATTCCCACTGAAAAGTAAAAATCTTCTGACTTTCCTGAGCTAGGGGTAGACAGAAAAAGGCATCTTTGAAATCTAACACTGTGAATCCAATCAAATTCCCTCTCAATTTTGTTAGAAGTGTATAGGGATTTACTACCATGGGATATAAGGTTTTAGGTATCTCATTTACTCCCCTTAAATCCTGAACTAGTCTGTAAGTTCCACTTGGTTTCTTAACTGGGAGAATTGGGGTGTTAAAGTCTGATTCACACTCTATTAGAAGTCCCAACTTCAAAAAGTTTTCACTTATTGGTTCAATTCCTTTTCTGCCTCTGAACCTCAATGGATATTGTTTCCTGACTACTGGCTTTGCTCCTGGTAATGATTCTGTCTGAATAGGACTTGCCTTTTTTGATTTACCGGGTACATCTGTAGCTCATCCCAAGGAATAGACTCCATCTAAAATTTGACTGATATTTGGATTGTTTTGCTCTGGCTTTACGCAGCTCAGGACCAAACTCAGGGCTGTTATTAGTTGTTCTTTGTTTACCTGAAATTCAAGTTTACCTTTTTCAAACTTAATCACAGCTTCCAGGTTTTCAAACAAATCTCTACCCAACAGAGGCTTTGGGGAATTAGGCAGATCTAAAATTGATGAATTCCCATTGTTTTCCAACTTTGTACTGGAGGGATTTCAGAAAGAAAGCTTTTTCTGATTGGCTTGTTACTCCCACGACTTGAACAAATTTATCACTTTTAGGCACTACTTCTTACTTTAGAATTGAAAATGTGGCTCTAGTGTCAATCAGAAAGTCTAATTCTTTTTCATCTTCCCCTTGCTCCATTTTAACCAGTGGGTCTGCCAGGGAATGACTCACCGGTCCCCTCATTCCCTGGTCTGATGAGCGATAACAGCTCCTCCTGGGTTCCTATTTGCCAGTTTAAGGCAATCCTGCTTCCAGTGTTCCTCCTGGATGCAATGGGTACATTGATTTTGTCCCACTCTTGCTTGTTGAAAAGGTGAGCCCCCTCTTCCTCGCATTGCCTGCCCTCTGCCACCACCCCTAATATTTGAATTCGGAATTAAAGCAGCAACCATGACCTTTGTAAGTTTTCTATCTTGTCTTTTCTCCCTGTTGTTGTACACTTTTCAGGTTTCATTCATTAACACATTGTAACGGCTTGAGTTCGAAAGGATGCTGACATTGAAAACCAAGACACTGCTCAAAGCTCAACAATAAACCCAATATTTATTACAGAAAGTGGTCAAGTAAACAGGAACCCGAGAGACAGGAAAGGAGAGTAGTGAACTGAGCCCTCAGGGAAACCCCCACTCAGACAGGTGCGTTTTACGAGGTTGTCTTACCCACCCCAGGATAACCAGAATTCCCCCCAGCAGAGGCTGCATCCTCGGAGGGTCAGCAGGCTCACAAAGATAGCGGCGTCCCCGCAGAAGGCAATGTTGTCCCTCATGTGAAGCTTGAGAGCCCCGAGCACGAGCCACCTGCATTTTTATCCAGTAAGTCGGTGACGTCTCCCTGGGCCGGTGTGGCAGCACCGCCCAGCCAGAGGCCCTCGGTCCCTGCCCCTGTTCTGTGAGTGCCCCCTTCAGCCATGCGGGAGAACGTGGGGATTCCCTCGCACTTGCGCTGCTTCACTCAAGGGCTCTGATCTATTTGGGTCTGGGGGCTTTACTTCATCCTCTCCTCTTCAGTCTCTACTTCAAATGTGCCCTACAGACGACGAGCCGATCACAGAGCACCAATTAAAACAGTTTATACAAGAAACTGTCTCTCCAAGGACGAAGCTCCTGTTTATCAGTGAACTTGACAGGCCAAAAACAAAACCTTTGCAGGTGGCTGGGCCAAACACAGACCAAAAAATATCAACAATCCCTGATACACCTGCCCTGATTACTGTGTTGAAGATGCTTCTTCAGCCCTTCTCTGGATCTGCAGAGGCAGTGCCTGTGTGCAGAGCTGGAGGGAAGAGACTCCCAGCACAGCAGCACAGCCAGGGACAAGGGCACTTGTTCTTTCCACATCTCGGCATTGGGAAAGGATGGGGAAGGTTGGGAAAGGTGTTAACAGGGTGGTTTTGCCTGAGGTGTTAAATATGGGAGTGGGTCTATCTTCACAATTCCCAAGAGAAGAGATGGCAGAAAGCTGCCCTGCAGGTTGTATTTGAAGGAAGAGGAAAAGAGACCGAGGGTAAGGGGTTTCTTTCCTGGAGGGCAGGGCTGTCGTTCATTTGCAGGAGCCCCGCGCTGGAATTGTCAGTCCGACTGCCAAATTGGAATGTGGACAAAGATTCCTGCCAGACAAAAGGTGGCAGGACAGAAAGGTCTTGCTGCCTATGGAGTGCCCAGGGTGACCTACCAACTGCACCTGAAACCCGAAGGTTACAGGCATTCTTTCCTGGGGGAAAGGCCATGGCTTCACAAAGAGTCCCATGGCAGATTGGGGGGGCTGCACTGTGGGGGTGTGGGGCGTTGTTTCTTTGGTTTCCAGAGGCTATTCCAGAATGGAGAGGTCAGGCCATGACATCACAAAGGGGCACATGGGTGGGGCTGCATGCTGACCTTGTGGGGTGTTGGTTCTTTGGTTGCCAAGGGCTATTCCGGAATGGAGAGGATAGGCTGTGACATCACAAAAGGGCCTCAAGCACATGGGTTGGTGTAGTGGGTTGACCCTGGCTGCATTTCAAACACCCACTAAAAGCCACTACCTCCCCCTCCCTCTGCAACTCCACAGAGGAGAGAAAGAAACCAGCTGAGGATTCCTGAGTAGAGATAAGGGTGGGGAGAAAGTCACTTACTAATGGGCAAAACAGACTTAAAGTAGGGATAGTACTTAAATTTATTCCTAACAGGATAAAAGCCAAAGAGTGAGAAATGAAAGAGTCTTAAAAACACCTTCCCCAAACCCCTCCTTCCTTCTCAACTCTCTCTCCTCCCCCCCCAGCAGTGCAGGGGGATGGGGAAGGGGGTTGCAGTCAGGTGTTGTTTGAGTCCATCCCTCGGGCAGCAGCTCTTCCCATTCTGCTGTCCTGTGGGTTACTCTTTCATGGGGTGCAGGGGGGTCTCTGCACCCCGATGCTCCTCCACAGTCTGCAGGGGGACACCTGCGTTACTTTGGTCTCCACCAGGGGCTACAGGGGGGCCACAGCTCTGAGTCTTTCCCCTGTTCCCATGGGGGTCCTCCCAAGGGAGACATTCCTGGATGGACCTCCCAACGTGAGTCCATTCCTCGGGCAGCAGCTCTTCCCACCCTGCTGTCCCGTGGGTCCCTCCTCCATGGGGTCAGTCCTTCACAGATGAGCTGAACTGGTGTGCGTTCCCCACAGGGCCACAAGTCCTGTCTGGGAAAAACCTTCTCCAGCCTGGGCTTGCCTCTCCACAGGCTGCAGGTCCCTGCCAGGACCTGCTCCATCCTGGACCTGCCCTGGGGTCACAGCCTCCTTCCTGCATCCACCTCCAGCGTGGGCTCCTCCATGGGCTGCAGGGGGGTCTCTGCACCCCGATGCTCCCCCATGGGCTGCAGGGGCCTCAGCTCTGAGTCCTTCCCCTGCTCCTGGGGGTCCCTCCTGCCCCTCCTTCTGCACTGCCCTTGGTGTCTGTGTTGTTATCCCATGTTCTCACTCTGCTCTTCCCAGGCTGGAAATTTTTCTCTGCAACTCTCCTCTCTTCTGAAATATGTTATCCCATGGGTGTTACTGTCACTCCTAAGTGGCTCAGCCTTGGCCAGTGGCAGGAACTCCGTCCTGGAGCAGCTGGCATTGGCTCCATGGGACAGGGGAAGCTTCTGGCAGATTTTAACAGAAGCCACCCCTGTAGCCCCCCGCTACCCAAAACCCATCCAGAGAAACCCACTGTCCTGAGCAGCTCTTTCTCCAACCCAAGGAGGTGGGAGTTGGTGCCAAGGAGCTGAAACCTGCAGGTCCAGCCTTTAGTGGAGGAAGCTCAGATTTGCCCAAGGCTGCTTTGAGTCCCAGGGCTTGGATGAGGCAATGGTGAAGTGGGGATAGGGATAAAATCTGACGGATTGTCAGACACAAAGGGTCTCGATTTTCTTATCTATTCAGACTGAATTAGGAGGTGCTTGGGATCAACATGGACTGGGGATTGCTGATATCAATGTAAACAGGAAAAAAGTGAACAGGACACAAAAAAGACATCTTTATTTGTGGTTTTTTAGAGCCCCTGGTGGTCTAGTGGTAAGGGCGCGGCGCTGTCACCGCCGAGGCCCAGGTTCGATTCCTGGTCAGGGCCACTCCCAGGGCCAGATGGAGCTCGTTAACCCTTAAAAAGGCAATCCATCTACGTCCTAAGGACCTCGCTGCCACCGTCCAACCTCGCTTGGCCCCGGCAGATGAACCTTAGGATTAAAGGGTGGGCTCAGTTCCGCGCACACTGTGTCTCACCTAAAAAAATCCAATGCGCAGGCTGGAAGGTGTAAAGACCTTCCCCGGATCTTTGCTCGCGAAGACTGGCCATTATATATTATTATTATTATTATTATATTTGTGGTTTTATTAATACAGTGTATTCACTTTGAATGCACTTCTGAGATCTGTCTAATTAACCACAAAAGAAATGAAGACTTCGAGGTAAATTATTCCCAGGGGTTTGTTTGGTTAAGATGCCATCACTGAGAAGAGAGTGTGGAGGAATGAGCAGACAAGGACACCATCCCTGGGGCTGGGGAAGCAGGAACTCAGAGTCACTGGTTCCAGGTGGCAAATGGACTGTGGGATGTTTCTGGGAGAGCCCATAATGGGTGTGCTGCTTTCAGGGGGAGTTCAGTTAAATTTCTTCCCCATGGCCATTGCAGGGCTGTGTTTTGGATTTGTGCTGAACACAGGGTTGATAATCCCAGAGTCACAGAATGTGCTGAGTGGGAAGGGACCCCCAAGGATCATCCAGTCCAACCCTTAGCCCTGCACAGGACCATCCGCAAGGCTCACACCATGATCCTAAGATGATCATCCAAACACTCCTTGAGCTCTGTCAGCCTTGGTGCTGTGCCCGCTGCCCTGGGGAGCCTGTTCAGTGCCCAACCACCCTCTGGGGAAAGAACCTTTTTCCAAGATCCAGCCTAACCCTGTCCTGACACAACTCCAGGTCATTCCCTCAGTCCTGTCCTTGCTCCTTCCAGAGCAGAGCTCAGGGCCTGCCCCTCCTCTGCCCCTGCCCAGGAAGTTGTGACTGCAGTGAGGTCTCCCCTCAGTCTCCTCTTCTCCTGCTGAACACACCAAGTCCCCTCAGTGTCCTCACACGGCTTCAAACCCAGGCCCTTTTTCAGTGCCCTCCTTTGGACACTCTCCAATGGCTCAATCTCTCCCTTTCCATTGTGCCCCCCCCAAACTGCCCCAATTCTGCAGCTGAGGCCGCCCCAGGGCAGAGCAGAGCGGGACAATCCCCTTCCTGATGCCCCCAGCACAGGCTTGGCCCTCCTGGCTGCCAGGGCACTGCTGACTCAGGGTCAACTGGCTGAGTGGTCATCTGGGATTTGTCAGAGATAAAAGCTGCAGTTCTTATCAGCTGTAAATTTTACCAGTACTGATACTTGTTTGTTTAGCAAGATGTCTGCAATTATTTTTACTGACACTTGTTTGATTAGCAAGTTGTCTGTGAAACTTATCTTGTTTAATTACAACAAAAAGTTTCTGACTCCCTCATACACATAAGATTTTATGAACAAAATTAACCCTTCTATTACAGCCTTTAGGTTCCAGGAGGCCCTGGAGTGTCACAGGGTTCCCTGGTTCCATGATATTCCCAGTGTCCCAATGGAGCCTTGATTCCATAAGTTCTGCAGGTTTACTTTTCTACCATGAGAAAACCCTCCTGAAACCATGACATTATCCCCCTCTGTATTCTATTCCCTTTTTCATCACACAGTGTCCCAGGGATCCTTTATTTCCATGAAGCCCTGCAGTGTCCCAGCAGCCCCTTGATTCCTTTGTGCCACTGGAGACACCCCATAATCCTGCCCTGCCTTGTCCATGGCTACTGAGCCTTCTGAAAGGTTGGAAAGGGGTTCAGCAGCAGTGATCCCCATCCTGCTGGCTCTGCTTGCCAGCCTGACCAGCATGGCCAGTGCAGGGTCAGCCCAGGGTGCCACAGCCCCTCCCTCTGCAGAGCAGCCCCTCCAGCTCAGGGCCCTGCAGGGATCCCAGGCTGGAATCTGCAACTGCCCAAGGCAGCCTGGACACACTGCCCTGGGCAAAGGGATGTGCCTGGAGAAGAGCAACCCAGTGAACAGATGCTGCAGGATGTGTTTGATAAAGGTCCTATAACCCCAGAATATTGGGATGAGTGCAGATTTAGTTCTTCACAGCACAGAAATTCATTCACTTTCTCCCTTTTCCTACCTCTATGGAACAAGGGAACTTGTGATTCCTGCCCTCACATGGCTCTCTGACCAGCCAATCTGGGTATCCCAGTGGCCCCTAAAGGGAGAGATATTGCAGCAAATCAACCTACTAGTACATGAACAACTAGGAAAGGGACCCACTGAGAGTCCCTGGAATTTCCCCATTTTTACCATACAGAAGTCCAATAGAAAGTGGAGACTGCTACAGGATTTCAGAGAACTCAGTAAAATAATAGAGCCGATCGGGGCTCTCCATCAAGGGGCTCCATCACTACAATGATACCTTCACAGTGGCCTATTGTTCTTACTGATAGAAAAGATCCTTTCTTTAACATTGCATTAAATCCTAAAGACTCTCGTAGGTTCTCGTTTACAGTGCCTTCCATCAACGCAGCAGAACCATCTCAGTGCTATCACTGGACAGTCCTCCCACAGGGAAGGAGGAACAGCCCGTTTTCCAAAGAGTCGTTGCAAACGTGTTATCACCAATCTGTTGACAGTGTCCCGATACCATCGTATATTACTCTGTGGATGATCTCTTGCTGGCAGCGGAATCCGAGGGACAACTCATGCAAGTGCATTTGGCCATGAAAACTGTACTACTCACACATGGTCTTGAAATTGCACCGGGGAAAGGACAAGTGGGAAAGGACAAGTTCCATGGAAATACCTTGGATTTCAAATTAAGAACACCACTATTCAGCCTCAGACTGTTACTTTACCCACTGACATCCACACCTTAAATGATTTGCAGTCGCTACAGGGCTTAATCAGTTGGGTTAGGCCTCTGTTAGGTGTAACAACAGACACCCTGAAACTGCTCTTTCAGCTCCTGAAAGGGGAGGCAGTCTTAACTTGCCCCTGATGCTTAACACCAGCAGCCCTGGCAGTATTTAAGGAAATTAATCAAACACGGAGTTCTTGTCAGAGTAAAAGAAAAGTGTGGGGGTTACCTGTTGTTTTAGTAATTTTTAAAGGTATCAAACAACTTTATGCTGTAATAGGACAATTAGATGTAAAAGGCAAAGACTTTCTGTTATGGGAATGGGTTTTTTTAAACTTCCAATTTTCCAAACCCATTACTACATATCCTGAGATGCTCTCCAAACTCTACCACAAAAGCAGATTGCATCTTTGGGAACTCTTGGGGAGGAATCCAGATATTTTTTATGTTCCTCTGTCTACTGTTCAACTAACTCAATTGCAGATTCATAGCTCTGATTTTCAGTTAGCCATTGCTGATTACAGGGGTCAATTTTCAGTTCACCTTCCCTCTATTCCTTTTTTGCACCTGCTGGCACTTACTCAGTCAGAGCTAACACACAACTGTTCTCATGTTCCACTAACAAGTGCTAGAACTGTTTTCACAGATGGTTCTGGCAGAACATCTAAGGCAGCAGTCACCTGGCTCAGAGCAGGAAAATGGGTATATGACACGCACAAGGTAAGAGGTTCCTCTCAGATAGCAGAGCTCTCTGCAGTCATACCTGCATTTACACTATTTCCAGAGCCTTTAAACATTGTTTCCCATTCAGCCTCTGTCATCCGAGCAGTCCAACGAATTGAGAATTCATACATAAAAGATATCTCCAATTACAATTAGCTCATATGTTCAAATCATTACTCTATGAAATTAGTCATCGTAAACACAAATTCCACATAGTCCACATTTGTTCTCACATTTCTCTCCCAGGGCCCATCCCAGCAGGAAATCATGTGGCAGATCAAATAGCTGATACAGGGCACCTTGCCCAAACTGCAGTACTTCCAAACAATTTTGAAAAAGCAAAGCTGCCCCACAGCTTTTTTTACCAAAATGCAAAATCCCTCCAAAAAAAACATTCCACCTTACACTATCTCAGACCAGAGCAATTATTTCTGTGTACCCTGACTGCCAGAGCCTCACTCCTCTACCATCTGAGGGGGTAAACCCTCATGGAATTAACCCACGTGACATCTGGCAGTTGGGCATAATAACACAGGATTGACCATTTGGAAAATTAAAATACATCCATGTGTCCATTGACACATGTTCTGGTGCCATTGCAGCAGCAGCACATGCAGGAGAGAAGGCCCAAGATGTCAACAAACACCTTCTATCTGCAATATCAGTCCTTGGCATCCCCAAAACAATAAAACCAAATAACAGACCGGTATACACTTCTCACTCTTTAAAAGAGTTTTTCAACATGTGGGGCATCTCCCATGTCACAGGGATCCCCCACTCCCCCACTGGTCAAGTAGTGCTAGAGCGTGCTCATCAAACACTCAGGAATATGTTAACCAAATAACAAAACACCACAATTGGACTTAGATGGTGAGTGTGGGAATGGTTGGGGTTTGGCCCATGTGCTGCTAAAGTCATGCATTGATTTTGGTTTCTTTTCTTGGAGCTGAGGAAGAGAAGAACCCAGGGACTGCAGGAACCCCTGAGCCAGCCCAAGGGACGTGCTTTTGGAAGGTGGATGGACAGGCCCAGCTCTGTGCAAGATAAGTGGAGGGTTCTGAGGCAGAGAGGGGATGAGAGCTGGGTACAGGCTTGAGAATTGCTGGGAGGGTTTTTGAAATGAGCGTAGGGAAGGGGATGTCTAAGAACAAGTCCCTTAGGAGAGGGAAGCAGAAAGGCTGAGTTTTGACCCCAGCACTGGGGTGTGCAGGGCAGAGCAGAGAATCTCCCCCATGTAAGATTCTTGTGGGTCCATCTTTGCAGTTCTGACGGGCACTGCTTGTCACAGCCTATCCTCTCCATTCCAGAACAGGCCCTGGCAACCAAAGAACCAACACCCAAACCAACAGTCAGACCCACCCGTGTGCTTTGAGCCCTTTTGTTATGTCACCGCCTATCCTGTCCATTCTGGAATAGCCTTTGGATACCAAAAAACCAAGCCCTCACAATATGACAGTTCAACCCCATCCGAGTGCCAAAGGTTGCTTTGTGATGTCACAGCCCATCCTCTTCATTCTGGAACAGCCCCTGGCAACCAAAAAGCTAATGCCCCAAAACCCAAAAATGCAGCTCAGTGTGTCCTGGGCCCCTTTGTGATGTCACAGCCTGTCCTCTCCATTCTGGAATAGCCCCTGGAAACCAAAGAACCAACAGAATGTCACAGGGCAGCCCCCCCATCTGCCCTGGGACTCTTTGTGATGTCACGGCCTTTCCCCCAGGAAAGAAAGCCTGTAACCTTCGGGTTTCAGGTGCAGTTGGTGGGACACCCTGGGCACTTCAGGGGCAGCAAGAGCTTTCTGTCCTGGCACCTTTTGTCTGGCAGGAATCTTCATCCATATTCAATTTTGGCAGTCGGACTGACAATTCCAGTGCAGGGCTCCTGCAAGCAAATGACAGCCCTGCCCTCCAGGAAAGAAACCCCTTACCCTCGGTCTCTTTTCCTGTTCCTTCAAATACAACCTGAAGCTTTCTGCCATCTCTTCTCTTGGGAATTGTGAAGATAGACCCGCTCCCATGTTTAACACCTCAGGCAAAATAACCCTGTTAACGCCTTTCCCAACCTTCCCCAACCTTTCCCAAAGCTGAGATGTGGAAAGAACTACTGTAATATTACTAATATAATAAATAAGTAGTCTGCATGGACCAAGGGACACCAATGTGGTGTGTAACAGAATGCTTTACTGAGAGAGAGCAAAGGCTTAGTTTAGGTAGCAGTTTTGAATTGTAACACGTCCCAACAGGTAACCCTCTCAACCAATCCTGCCAAGGGTCTTCACTGCTCATGTGCACCGGAGTCCCGCAGACTTCGTTTCCCAGAACGCTCTGCTGGCACCCTGAAACCCCAAACGCTGCATCTCCCCCCTTTTTATTACAACAAGATACAGAACAGTGCAATCCTGAAACTTCTTAGTTTTTTTTTAACATAACATTTCCCATTTAACACAGTAACTTTTAACATCTGCAACTGGCCAAGGCAGCCTGGACACACTGCCCTGGGGAAAGGGATGTGCCTGGAGAAGAGCAAGGCAGCATTTCTGTGCCTGCACAGAGGAATCCATGGCACAGAGAACCCTCTTTCTTGGCCACTTGCAGATCCCAGCCTGGGATCCCTGCAGGGCCCTGAGCTGGAGGGGCTGCTCTGCAGAGGGAGGGGCTGTGGCACCCTGGGCTGAGCCTGCCCTGGCCATGCTGGTCAGGCTGGGAAGCAGAGCCAGCAGGATGGGGATCACTGCTGCTGAACCCCTTTCCAACCTTTCAGAAGGCTCAGTAGCCATGGACAAGGCAGGGCAGGATTATGGGGTGTCTCCAGTGGCACAAAGGAATGAAGGGGCTGCTGGGACACTGCAGGGCCTCATGGAACCAAAGGATCCCTGGGACACTGTGTGATGAAAAAGGGAATAGAATACAGAGGGGGATAATGTCATGGTTTCAGGAGGGTTTTTTCATGGTAGAAAAGTAAACCTGGGACACTGCAGAACTTATGGAATCAAGGCTCCATTGGGACACTGGGAATATCATGGAACCAGGGAACCCTGTGACACTGCGGGGCCTCATGGAACACAAAGGCCATTGTGACACTGCATGGCCTCATGGAGCCAAAGGAACCCAGGGACACTGTGGAATCTCATGGAATCAAAGGGGCTATTATGACATGTGGGGCTCATGGAACCAAAGGGACCCTGTAACAGTGACAGGGGTGACATCAGACTGTGACCTGTCACTGCTGGGGTTTCACAAGGCTCCATCTTGGGCCCTGTGCTCTCCAACATCTCCATCAATGACTTGGACACAGCACTGGAAGGGACACTGAGCAAGTTTGCAGGTGACCCAAAACTGGGAGGAGCTGCTGAGCCACTGGAAAGCCGGAAGGCCCTGCTGAACCTGGAGAGATCCGAGGGCTGGGAATCACCAACCATGGGAAGTTCCCCAGGGGGAAGGGCCGGATTGTGCCCTGGGATGGGGCAACCCCGGCTGGACGGACACACTGGGAATGAGAGGCTGGGAAGCAGTGCCGGGAAAGGGCCCTGGGGGTGCTGGTGGGTGCCAGTTGGCCTTGAGTCAGCAGTGCCCTGGCAGCCAGGAGGGCCAAGCCTGTGCTGGGGGCATCAGGGAGGGGATTGTCCCGCTCTGCTCTGCCCTGGGGTGGCCTCACCTGCAAGATTGGGGCAGTTTGGGGGGGCACAATGGAAGGGAGAGATTGAGCCATTGGAGAGTGTCCAAAGGAGGCCACCAAGATGGGGAAGGGACTGGAGGGGAAGGTGTGTGAGGACACTGAGGGCACTTGGTGTGTTCAGCAGGAGAAGAGGAGACTGAGGGGAGACCTCACTGCAGTCACAACTCCCTGGGAAGGGGCAGAGGAGGGGCAGGCCCTGAGCTCTGCTCTGTGGGGACCAGGGACAGCACTGAGGGAATGGCCTGGAGTTGTGTCAGGGCAAGGTTAGCCTTGATCTTGGGAAAAGGTTCTTCCCCTAGGGGGTGGTTGGCCACTGAACAGGCTCCCCAGGGCAGTGGGCACAGCACCAAGGCTGACACAGCTCAAGGAGTGTTTGGATGATCCTCTAAGGCTCATGGTGTGACCCTTGTGGATGGTCCTGTGCAGGGCTAAGGGTTGGACTGGATGATCCTTGGGGGTCCCTTCCAACTCAGCATATTCTGTGACTCTGGGATTATCAACCCTGTGTTCAGCACAAATCCAAAACACAGCCCTGCACTGGCCATGGGAAAGAAATTTAATTGGACTCCCCCTGAAAGCAGCACAGCCATTATGGGCTCTCCCAGAAACATCCCACAGTCCATTTGCCACCTGGAACCAGTGACTCTGAGTTCCTGCTTCCCCAGCCCCAGGGATGGTGTCCTTGTCTGCTCATTCCTCCACACTCTCTTCTCAGTGATGGCATCTTAACCAGACAGGTCCCTGGGAATAATTTACCTCGAAGTCTTCATTTCTTTTGTGGTTAATTAGACAGATCTCTGAAGTGCATTCCAAGTGAATATATTTTTTTGATTAAAACATGAGAAAAGATGTCTTTTTTGTGTCCTGTATACTTTTTTTCCTGGTTTTACATTGATATCAGCAGTCCCCAGTCCATACTGATCCTAAGCACTTCCTAATTCAGTCTGAATAGATACAAAAATCTGTATTTTCTGATACATACAGGTTTGTTGTACAGTTTGTATTTTGTGGTCTTATGGTGACATCTTGTGTGTCAATACATGTTTAGTGGAAGGCCAAATATTTTGGGATCTGAGGGTGACATCTTGTGAGTTTTTGAGACAATACAGGTTAGTTGTGAGTTTGTGAATTCTGTATATATCAGATGATGGTGAAAAATGGCCACAGCAAGGAAGTCTTAATTACAACACAATCTTGCAGCTTCTGTTGTTCCTTTGCAGGGAGCAGACATGGGATGAGGTGATGTGTGTAGATATGTTTTTCACTTGAAGGAATAAACCTGAGTGGCAGAAAAGTTTTGGTATTATTAGAGCTCCCCAGGACCCCCCTATGCCTGCAGCAAAGGTCAGAGGGGTTTCAAGTTGGGAAAGAGAGAGTGATGAGGAAAGTATCCCAGACCCTCCTGAACTGCAGCCTCACTGTAGAGCACCAGAGCCAAATGGGCAAAACTAAAATTGAGACTGGCCACACAGTTGCTCCTCTGAGGCAGGTAATGACACCTGCAGGTCATCAGGCAAAAGGGAAAGTACCTTTTTCAGCAAGTGATTTGAACAGCTGGAGGGAGGAAGCAAAACTGTTTAGGGAAAATCCTGAGAAGGTGGCTAAGAAATTTGAATTAATTGTGAAAAATCAGGACATTGATTGATCAGACATAGATTTGATACTCTCAAAACTGACAGAAAAAGAGCTCATAATAAAAGCAGCAAGAAATCATGTGGAAGGACAGATTACAACAAATGTTTTAAGAGGAGACACAGATGATGTTTTTCCAGTAGGAAAACCTAACTGGGACGCGAACAACCCTGAGCATTCTAAGTTATTGGAACAGTATAGAAGATTGGTCCAGGAGGGATTGTGAAGCCCTACACCCAAAGCAGGGAATTGGGCTGCCTTGTACGATGTAAGGCAAGGACGGGACGAGACCCCCACAGCATTCTTAGACAGACTTAGAGCTGCCATGAGAAAATACACCTCCCTGGATCCATCATTGTTGCAATATTATTAATATAATAAATAAAGGGTCCAGTGGACTGGAGAGACACCAATGTGGTGTGTAGCAAAAGATGCTTTATTTAAAGAGACAAAAGCTTAAATAGTGGTTTCAAACTGTACCACTTCATAACATGTGACTTTCTTGACCAATGCTAAACAATCACTTCATTGCACATGTCTCATAGAGCACTTTATGGACTACAACGCCCAGGATGCCTTTCTGGCCCCCGTTCCTGTAACCAAAACGCCACATCTCCCCTGTCTTTATTACAACAAAGTACAGAACAGTGCAATTTTAAAATCCTTTAGTTAACTCCTTTTTAACAGAACATTTTTCATTTGACATAGTAACCTTCTTACTTGTATTACCTTTATGGACTTGCAAATTGCAGCAAGTATTTACTTAAACCTTATTTACCTAAGGGATTCCTGCAATTGGGTAGAACTAAACTTTATTGAACAAAATCCTGAAGAAATCAGAAGTCAAACTCCCAGTCCCTTGAAGCATTGCTGGGCCCCACTGAGGGCAGGCACTGACAAAGCCTCCCCAGGGACTCCTTCAAGCAGATCCTTGCAGGCCAGGAGTGCAGGCAGACAAAGGAAAGTTGCTTGTGGTGGCCTGAGGAGCAGAGGCAGCTGCCAGAGCCAAGGGCACAAAGGCCTGGGTGCCTTTGGGCCTTGCAGCCCTGCCAGAGCCCTTGGCCATCTCTGCTGCAGGCTGTGCTCCCCTGTCCCAGTTACCCCCAACCTCCCCAAAACTTCCATCTGGGTGGGGTCAGCTTTGTGATGACACTCTGCAACCTCATAAAATCAAGGGGCCATTGTGACATTACAGGGCCTAAGGGAGCCAAAGGAACTGAGGGACAGTGGGCAACCTTATGAATTAGTGGGGTCATTGTGACACTGCTAAAACCCCTGAAATCAGGAGGCCGTTGTTCCATTGGAAAACCTCATGGATTGAAGGGGCCATTGTGACACTGCAGGGCCTCCTGGAAACCAAGGAACACAGGAACACTGGGAAATCCTGTGGAATGAAGGGACCTTTAAACACTTGGGGCCCTGTGAAAAAAGAGGAACCCTGAAACATTTTGGAATCTGATGGATCCAAGCAGGTTTTTTTGAAACTGAGGGACTGCAGGAACCCTGGGACATAATGAAAGCTCCTAGATCTAAGGGGCCATTGGGACACTGGGGAACCTCTGGGAATGAAGGGTACACTCTGACACTGAGGAACCTTTTGGGCTCAAGCAGCCACTGTGACACTGCAGGGCCTCAGGGAAGACAAAGAACCTTGGGACACTGTGGAATCTCCTGAAATCCATGGGCCACTCTGATGCTGCAGAACCTCCTGGAACCAAGGGCTCATTGGGACACTGCTGGGCCTCCTGGAACCAAAGGAATGCAGGGACACTGTGGAATCTCCTGGAACCAAGGGGCCACTGTTCCTGCCCAGCACTCCATGGAATCAAGCAGAGCCGCTGCCTCCCCCCCGCCGCCGCACGGACCGGAGTCGCCGGCTCTGCCCCGCTTGGACCCCTCTGGAGTCAGCGTGTTCTTGGGCAGCACAACTTAGCTCAGCCCACAGATTTTCCCAGAGTTTGTTTTGCCCCCTCTTTCCTGGGGGTTTGGTTTTTGTTCTTTATTCATTTGGGAGGAAAAAGGGGAAGGGAGGCACCTTGTTGATCCCTGTTTTGATCTGTTTACAAAATGAAGTTGGAGCAGGGGGGGAGAGAAGAGGCAATTTCTCTCTCTTCTGTTGCTTTGAACTGTTCTGTTGGTATTGCTGGTTTTACTGCTGTATTTCTTGAATAACAGTGAACTGTTATTTTTTCACTTATTCCTCATTGTATTTTGTCTCCATGAATTCGTGGGGAATAAAAAGGGAGTGAGTTCATTTTCTTGGAGCTCCCGCCCCAAGATGTGTCTTTAAACCATGACAGGTTGCTCAAGAGCTCCCTTGATATTTGGCATCATTCAGAAAGCACTTGAAAACAGCTTTATGTCCCACTGTTCAGTGTTGTAGTAAATAGAGGACGACCATAAAAATAAAACTGGGCACTTCGTGATGATGGCCTAAATTCAACTTTTTACTGCTTCATCCAGTATATTACATCTTGTTCTCACACAGCTGCACTCACACACTGACTGTAGAATCTTACATAGCAAAACTATTCTTAGCTCTATTATCTATATATTATTACCAGCCTTCACCTATGATTGGATGTTCACTTCTTATTTACATTCTTTTCCTTGCTGATAGGCTCCACGGAGCGAAATTTTTTTCTTCTCTTCCCAGCCTGGACCTCTCCAAACCATTCTGTGATTCTTTGAGTTGAATATCTCAAACTCCTTCTCCAAAGAATTTTGTATTGCTGGGACATGTATTCCCACGTTTTAGGAGAAGCCATTGTAAAAAGGTAAAAAATCAATTCAAATAAAGTTCCAACATCTCTGTGTGAGAGTTTCACCAAATGACAGAGCCTGCCAGGATGACCTTCCCACTTGAACATGGGGGCAACAAAAACTCATATTTGTGGACTGTGCAACACCTGTCATGGTTTCTCTGAGGAAGAACCAAAGGAAGGGAAATGGTGGGATCACAGTGGTTTGTAAAGGAACAGGGGTGAGAAAACAGAGAGAAAAGGGGATGAAAAAGCTCAGAATGCCCAAATATGGAACAATGTACTCTTCAGGAAGTCCTGGAGAGTTAGATTGGAGGTGTAATTCAAACAAACAGGATGTAAATAAACTCTGTGTCCCCAGATAAGGGGAAGAACAAACATAACAATTTTTGGTGATGGAACAGGATGACGATGGGCCTGCTCAAGAACTGAGGGCAAGGCAACAGAGGAAGCCTGGAAGGACCAAAGAAGGACCTCCAGGGGGGTGACTGTGTGAAGCAAACTAATGAATATGTATTAAGCAAACCTGAACATCTAATGAATATGTAACCAGAGTGTGACCAAAGAAGCCCTGTCCATCTCTCATTTGACACCTTCTGTTAGAGGAGCTTCCCTGCCAATGCCCAGTGATGAATAAAGAACAATTCCTGTTTCTTAATACTTACAAATTGGGGTGGAGGTGTTTGTTTCTGCCGTCTTTTGGTATCAGGGCCATTGTGACACTTTGGAACCTTCTGGAATCCAAGGGCCATTGCCACAGTGCAAGGCCTTCTGGAGCCAAAGGCCCTTGGACACTGGGGCAGCTCACAGAATCCAGGGGCCTTGATGACACTCCAGGGTGTCACAGAACCAGAGGAGTCCCGGGAAGGTGCTGAACCTCCTGGAATCAAGGGGGCATTGTGACACTGTGACCCTGCAGGGCCATGTGGAGACAAAGGGGCCATTGGGACCCTGGGAAACCTCCCAGCACCAAGGGCCATTGTGACACTGCAGGGCCTCATGGATTCAAAGGAGTGCTGGGACACTCTGGACCTGATGGAATCCCTGTGCAATTGGGACACCACAGAACCTCAGGGAATCCTCAGGACCACTGTGATACATGGGAATGTTCTGGAATCAAGGGACCATGGTGACAGTGCAGGGCCTATGGAGCATAAGGGACCACTGTGACACCGTGGAACGTCATGGAATAAAGGAACCTGTGAGACACAGGATTATTGGGATAATTCTTGACTCAGAACAACTGCAGTGTGTGCATGGGTGGGGAAGGGACAGGTTGCATTTGCCAAAGGTGAGGTGGTGCCCTGTTCCATTGCCAAGCCCTTGGAGCCTCCTTGGGCAGCCCTGGAGCTGCTGTCAGTCCAAAGCAGCCCGGGAGCACTGCCCCATCCCACAGCCTGGAGCCCCTAACCCAGCCCCACACTGGCTCCAGCACACCAGCAGCTCTGCCCCTCACCCTCCTGCAGCCCCAGAGTGGCCAGTGGGCCACAAGTCCCCCCTGGGGGGTGGGCACAGGGGGCAGAGCAAATCAAAGGAGCCCCCGTGCGGCCATCGCGTGGTCGGACCCTCCATCTGGGCACGGGGAAGCTGCACTGGCACCAGACTGCGGGTGGGAGCTGCACTTCTCTCTCTTTCCTTACTTCTTCTTATTCTCTCAATCTCTCATAATATTTTAGGAAACTTAAAACTGGATGGGTTGGGTTTTTGCTGACTTGTCTGGGTTGGCCTGTGCTCAGTCAATGCTTTGGGGAATGCTCTATTCTTGTGGACTGTTGCCCTTTTGCCAAGCTTCCTTCTTTTCTAAAGTTTACCATTAAAAGTGTGTTTTTTGATCTCCTGAGAGGTCAAAAGTGTGTTGCATCTTTTCCACTGTGCTCCCTCAGTGTACTTAAAGAACGGAAGTCCATTTTCAAATATCTATAGGGTGGATATTTTTGATGCCTTGTCTATTTTTTAAAGGAAAACCCTTTTGATGAGCTCCTAGCTCAAACCTGGGGTCTTACAGTCACCATCCCTGGAAGTGTTCAGAAAACACTGAGCTGTGGCACTTGGGGACATGGTTCAGTGGTGAAGATGCCAGTGTTGGGTTAATGGTTGCACCCCATGATCTCAGAGGTCTTTTCCACCCTTAACAATTCTGTGATTCTGTGGTGACTCAACCACTTCCCTGGACATTCTGTTCCAATGCTTGATAACCCTCAGCCATCCCTTTGGTGCTGCAGCCAAGGAAACTCATGGAATGAAGGGGCCATTGTGACCCTGCAGGGCCTCAGGGAACCTTGTCTGTTGGGAAACACAAAGGGATGTGTGGGGGTGTTTCACTGACAACCAGGAGAATTTTGGAGAGGGACCTTTGCACACCCAGATCTTGATGTGTCCACACATCTCTGCCTGGGTGTGAGTGTGAATTGACTGTGGTGTGAGTGTTGTTATTGTGAATCTATAAATCAGTCACTGTTGAAATTGTAGCAAATGCTATTGAATCACTTGATAACAGTTTAATTGGTCAATAATTAAGTTCTACTAATCTCTTTTGCCTCTTTATATTTGTGTCCAAATCCTTTCTACTCCTTGCTCTCTTGCATCCCAAGGCTCTGTGTAAATCACTCCCTTTCATCAAAAAAATATATTTTTGTAATGTCCACTTTAAAATTTTTCTACTTAGCTAAACTACAAAACAACTCCAATTAGCTGTAGACGTCTTGAAGACATGAGGGTAATTAAAGGAAGGAAAAACAATTTGTTTTTCTGTATTTTAATGAGTCCCACGGTGTGTTTAGAGACAAGGCCATCATCCTGAAGTACTGAGAGAAGATTGAAGAAGCTGCTCAAGAAGTCAGAAGCCAAACTCCCAGTCCCTTGAAGCATTGCTGGGCCCCACTGAGGGCAGGCACTGACAAAGCCTCCCCAGGGACTCCTTCGAGCAGATCCTTGCAGGCCAGGAGTGCAGGCAGACAAAGGAAAGTTGCTTGTGGTGGTGGCCTGAGGGGCAGAGGCAGCTGCCAGAGCCAAGGGCACAAAGGCCTGGGTGCCTTTGGGCCTTGCAGCCCTGCCAGAGCCCTTGGCCATCTCTGCTGCAGGCTGTGCTCCCCTGGCCCTGCTGCTCCTCTGGCCTTGCAGGCTGCACACACCCCTCCTGCTTTCCCACCCCCCTCCCAGCAGCATTTCTGGGCCCTCCCTGATGGCTCTGCTGTCCCCCAGCTCTGGCTGCTGCCATGTGCACTTGGCCTTCTTGGCTTGGATGCTGAGCCCCTGTGCCCCAGGACATCCCTGAGAGAGCCCAGGCCCTTCTGCTGGGGGTCCCTGCAGAGCTGAGCAGATCCAGGTCACCTCCCATTGCTCTGCCAACCCCTTGGGGCTGCTCTGGGCCCTGCAGGTCCTTGCCCTGCTCCCAAGGGCTGTGGGGGTGCTTCATGGTCAGGGCTTGGGCTTTAGAGCTCAGGGTGGGGATTGGGCAGAACTTTGGGAGGTTTGTTGTTCTGCTGGCAGGGTCTGGTTCATGATTAGGGGAAGTGCTTTTTGGGCTGGGTCAGGATTAAAGGCTTTTCATATTAACAGTGCAGGTTTGGGACTGGGGTGGGCATTAGAGGACAAATAAGTCTGGAGTTCTCTATTTGGGCTTTGCCTTTTAAGTCAGGTTGAGGTCGGGATAAGGGCAGTAGATTACTTCCAATGTGAGGAGCAGCCCTTCTGGGGAGTTTTGGGGCTTGAGGTCAGAAACAGTGTAAAGGTTACCAGGATTGTTTGCACAGTCCGTGCTTCACCACCCTCAGCATTACCTGAACCTGCTTTTACCTCATCAAAATCTTTCCTCTCTTTTGGCCAAGCCCCTTTTTCCTTCTCCAAATATTCAGTCCTTTTTGTCCAAGTTCCTCCTGATCTCCCCCAAACTTGCATCTGGGTGGGCTCAGCTTTGTGATGACCCTGTGCAACCTCATGGAATCAGGGGAACACTGTGGCACTGCAGGACCTCATGGAAAGAAAGGAACACAGGGACACTGTGAAATCTTGTGGTACCAGGTAACAATTTCACATGTGGGGTGTAATGAGCAGCAGTGGTTTAATTTAGTCATCAAATTAGTAATAGTGGCTTACTCATTAAACTGTAGCATACGTTATATTATATATATATATGTCATTATAATCACTGTTCTGTTACGGGTAAGAAACTGTAACTTGTAGAATGGTTCATTAATCTATCAGCATTGTAAGCTGAAAAAGCATGAAGTTTGCAGTTCTAAAACTAGAAAGACAAACCATTGTGCCTTGTTAAGTAAATATTTTTGTATCTTATTTTTCTAAAAAGCTTATTGTCTCACAACATGCATAAAGTAACAAAAGAAAGGACAAGGATTGAAGAGTCAGGGACTGGAACGATACAGAATATCCAGGATGGACATCTGGAGATGCCTGCACGCTAGGCCTCAAGGTCTAGGGACTGACTGGAACTATGGGAGGAGAAAGCACCTGGCAACCGAAGCGAGAATGCAGAGAGGCCAACCAGAATCAGACCTGCAAAGCTCAGATCCGACAGAAGAACAACAAGTGACAATGGGAGGGAAACCGATAAGGGAATAAAAGTTACTGTTTTTGTTCACTGTGCTTTCGTGCCGTGAGTGGAGCAGGAGACTCCCCGGCCGCCCAGCATGCTGTTTTGCTTATTTGCATTTTCTATAAATCTTCAATAAATTTTTATTACTATATTTCAACTCAGTTTCATTTTACTTATAACAGACCTGACAGCAAGATCACAGCAGCAATTTATGGCTGGGCTGTGTAGGAGCCAGGAAGGGGCTGATGTGAATGTGTCACACACCCACAGCTCTGGAGCCACCCAGGGACTGCTGGGGAGAGAGGGAGAACAAGATGTGAGTGGAGCAGGGGCTGTATGGAAATTATGAGAAATAAAAACACGGTCTTTGTATTACCAACAAAATTATAGGCATTTAGTGAAGTTGTGAAGTACTGAAGTACCAGGGCTCCTTTGCAGCCAGGATAAGGGAAATATAAAGTTAATAAACATTAAAACCTTTCTGGGCTATTTTGAAAATTTTGAACAGAAGTGTTTTTTCCTTTGGGCTAAGAACAAAGGAAGATCCACCACTTTTGACAGAGAACACCTCGCAGCCAATCGGAAGGAGAGAAAAGCCCTTTTTCGGAGAAAAGAAACCTTTTTAGGCAAAAATGAATTCATTAAACTAATCTGAAAAGGGGTGGAATTTTGTGAAACTATAAAATGCATGAAATCTAATCCCAAGGAGTCTTTTCACCTCGGAAATTTGGTGTGAGACTAGACCAAGCAAGCTGAATAAATTCTCTTTTTTTTTTGTTTCATGATTTTTTGCCGTCTCTCTAAATTCCAAGGAGAGATTTTTCCCACAAGTTGGGGCAGCGCTTTCCTGGGACAAACATCCCCGTTCCAGTCCCTGCAGGCACAACACCCGAGGAGCAGCAGCACAGAAGTGCCCCCGGCGAGGGCGGGCAGCGCCCCCGGGACCCCTTTCCCTTCCCGCCTTGTCTGGGGAGGCTCCGCCAGGATTTGGGGGTCCCGAGGGGAAAACGCGGGGGGAGGGCTCAGCTGACTTCTCTGCCTTTCCGTTCACGGCCAACAGGGCGCCGGGGGTTCCCGGGACGGCTGGGGGGGTCATGAGGGATCCCCCAACCCCCCCGTGTGCCCCAAAACCCCCCAAAGTCCCCGAATGGCCCCAAAATCCGCCGCCTCCCCGAGGGGCCCTCAGCGCCGCCGCTTCCGCCCCCGCGCCTCCCATTGGCGGCCGCGCCCGCCCGTCAGCACTCGCAGCCAATCACTGCTCGGGAACGGGCGAGGGGCGGTGCCTTCGAGCCGCGCCATTTTAGCGGCTTCTTGGACTAAAACTCCCGTCCTGCCCCGCGGCCCCTCTGAGCTCCCTCAGTGTCCCCTCAGTGCCCCCCGTGTGCCCTCTCTGGACCCCGAAGAGCCCCCCGAGCTCTGAATGTCACCTGTGTGCTCTCCTGGGCCCCCGCACCCCCTTCCAGCCCCACAGAGCCCTTGAACCACTCCAGGACTTCAGCTCCCGTCGTGCCCCGCGGCTCCGCAGAGCCAATCCCAGCCGCGCCTGCACTTCCCAGGATGCTCCGCGGCCGCCCAGCCCCGATCCAGGCGGGACTGCGGCTCCCAAAAGCCGCTCGGGGTCCCTGAGAGCCCCCCCAGACCCCGACGGGGCCCTTGGCGTCAGGGCCCCCTGACGTTTTACTGGGCACCCAGCGAGCTCCTGCCCCACGGAGCCCAAAAATGCAAATTCGGGGACTACAGCTCCCGTCATGCTGCGCGCCATAGAGAGCCTATTCTGGATGCGCCTTCAACTCCCGTCAGCCCCGCGCCCCACGGACCCCGTTATAGCCGGGTTTGCAGAGCCCCAAGTTCCCCCAAATGCTCCCCGGCCCCTGAGTTCCCGTGAAGAGCGCCACGAGAACCCCAGAGTGCCCCTCGGACCCACAGGTGGCCTCTTAGACCCCGAAGTGCCCCATTAGAGCCACTTTCGGGACTACAACTCCCGTTGTGCCCCGCGCCCCTCAGAGCCCCCACAAACGCCCCCAATTCCCCCCAAGTGCCCCCAAATTCCCTCCCCGACCTTCAAGTGCCCCCCTGGACGACCAAGTGTCCCCCAAATAACCCCTCGACCACAAACTGCCTCATAAGAGCCCATCTGGATCCCTAAGTACCCCCCAGTTCCAACTCTTTATTTGTGTTTATTATTTAATTTCCCGGGTGTCTAAAACATTTCTCGCACGGTTTTGCCTTGGGGGAGCTGACCCTCATTGGTGGCAGCGGGGACTTGGCTCACAGCTGAGGAGTGTCTGTTATCAAAGGTCAACCTTATGAGTTTCAGATTGTTGCAAAAAAAGAACAAAAACCCCTCTTTGCTGTGTGCAGCCAGTTCTGTGAGCAAAGCAGGACCAGGAGACTGAGGAGAGACACGATGGGGTTGGGGAACGTAGAGCAAGGCTGTCCATGCTGTGTCAGACCTCAAGGGGAAACTCCAACCAGTCCAAACCTCCTTAGGAGAGACCCTGGATAAATATCAATCAGAGAATGATGCAATCAACTCTTCTCAAAGGAGAAAAGTAACAAACTACACCCTTTAAAATAAGAATGCATATTTATTAGAACCTCTGTGAAATATTTCTCCATGTTAAGAAAACTTCCTAATTAACTGCACTGGACTAGAGGAAAATCAAGGAAGAGCCGTGGTTTCTTAGCACTTGATTTATCTGAAGGAGCCCCACGGTCCCCACGGTGCACTTGGCGCTGAGTCCTTGAACCTCAGGTGAGGTTCTGCTCTGGGAGGAGATTGCACAAACCTTTCCAGGAGTCCAAGTCAGAAGAGAAACTCAAAGTATCTCCAAGCATTAACGGGTCCCACTGAGGGCCGTTCCCAATCCAGGCTCCTCATGGACTCCTTGGAGGAGATCCCTGCAGGCCACGACTGCACAAACCTGTCACAGACTTTGTGTCAAAAGCAAACCCCAAAGTGCCCTTAAAAACTGTACTACTTCCAAGAATTGATGAGCTCCAGAGAGTGTCACAACTGACAGAGCCTCTCCAGGGACTAATTAGAGCAGGTAATTGCAGAGGATTGCACAAACCTCTCAGAGACTCAGAGTCAAAAAAAGTACCTTAATAAACCCTGAGTGCCCCAAAGCATTAATGAACCCTCTGAGGGTTGTCACTGTCTGAGGCTCTCAAGGGACTCGTTACAGCAGATAATTGGAGGCCATGGTTGCACAAACCTCTCAGAGGTGCAAAATCAGCAGCAAAACCCCAAATTGCTCTGAAAATCCTGCAGTCCCTCGAAGCCTTAAGGAGCCCCCCGAGGGCTCCTCCTGACAAAGCCTCCCCAGGGACTCTGCAGCAGCTCCTTGGAGGCCCTGAGTGCAGGGAGGCAAAGGCTCTGGGCAGCAACTCAGGTGCTGGGCACAGCCTGGCTGGGTTGGAGGCAGCAGAAAGGCCCAGCCCTGACCCCCAGCCCGGGGAAGGCAGATCCTGTCCCTCCCGCCTTGCTCAGGGCTCTGCCGGGGCACTGGGATGGGGGTGACTCTGAGGGAAGGACAAGGGGCTGCCAGTGCCCAGCCTTCCTGGGGCTGTGCCAGGAGGCCACGAGGCCCCAGGGCCTCAGCACGAGGTGTCTCCTCACAGCCCTTGGGGCACAGACGGGGCTGTGCCCCAGGGGACAAAGGCTTGGGATCTCTTGGACTTCTGGCCCCGTCACTTGATGTCCCCCATGAAGGAACAAACCCCCTCTCAGAGGTGCTGACAGGCCAGTGCTGGGAATGGTTTCGAGGGTTCCGAGGGCCTGGTGTGTGACAGTGGCCCTGGGGCACCTCGAGCAGGTGTCCAGAAAACAAGGCCAGTCTGGGCCAGTCCCAACTGGGGACTTTTCCTACTTGTGCCCTGTTAAACTCCCCTCAGGCTCTAATACAGACAACTGCTGGCATCGCCCTGTCCCTCCAGAGATCCCGGTGGGTTCTGCCCTCCTGTGCCTCAATGCCATCCGAGTGTGTTACAATCTGCTTAAATATTGCAGAAAGAACTTCAGATTCGAACACTGCCTTGAGCAAAATTAAAACTCACACAAGTTATCTGTTGATACCAAAAACTGATTTTTATTAATTGCTAAGAGATGCAAAGAGAAAGAGGAAAAAATAAGGAAAGGTTGGAAAATGCTAAGATTATTTTTTAGAAGCAGAGAAAAGACACCACCATACTACCTTTCTGCTGTGCTGGTGTGAGTTGGGGGGAGAAGCAGTTTTTTGCCTGTTTTTTTCTCTGTCTCTGCTGCTTTTTGATGTTATCTCTTTAGCTGCAGGGGGTTTTCACAGCTTTAGTTCTCTGGAATGCAGGATGTGTGGTTTCCCTGCTCACACTGAGCCCTGTCCCAGGCCATGCAGGGTCCCAGTTCAGCCACAGCTCCCTGGCCCTCAGAAATATGGTCAGGGTGGAAGGATAAGATATAACTCCCACATGTGGCACAGGGGTCTCAGCTCTCTCCAGGCCGGCACAGTTCCAGTCTTCGGTGGCAGGCAGGCAGCACGCGGTGGCAAAGAAAAAGTGAGGAGAGGTGGGGAGAGATTCTCAGCTACAGTCACCAGTTCTTCTCCCTTTCCTCTCCCTGATTTTCCAAAATTTGTCCTCAACTTTTATAGTGTTCACAGGAGGTTGTACGTGGTTTCTTGGCATGTAGCTAGTTCAGATGTTGGAGGAGATATGATAACCAAAAAACAGTGGCAGGATCTTTTGGCAGGAAAAGTGCCGTGGGAAGTCCTGGTGGGAACTTCTGGCAGAGAGCTGACAGAGAATGTTTGATAGGAAGTTTTTGAAAGGCAGAAACAATTTTTGGCATTTCTATATTACCAATGTGTTACAGATGGTTTCCATGGTAAGTGACGTAACAGGGAATGCATAATGGATACCATGGTAACAGATCCTAGTGATGGGAATGTGTGATGGTTGCCATGATAACCGTCCATAGCAAATGGAATGAAAAATGTTTGCCATGGTAACTGACTGTAGCAATGGGAAAGTATGATGGTTGCCATGGTAAGCGACATATCAATAAGAATGCATAATGGTTGCCTTATTAACTGACTCTAGCAATGTAAATGCACAATGGTTGCCATGGTAACCCACATATCAATGAGAATGCATAATGGTTGCCATGGTAACCAACGTCACAATGAGAATGCACAATGGTTGCCATGGTAAGTGACGTCACAATGAGAATGTAAATGGTCGTCATGGTAAGTGACTTCACAATGTAAATGCACAATGGTTGCCATGGCGTAAGGGGGATACTTTTGGTTTAGATGATCAATGGAGCATAGAGGGGTGAGAAAGTGATTGTGTTCGCATGTGAAACCAGCCAGAGTATGGTACAATGTAGCTTTGTTGCACAACTTGACTGTAAGGCCCACTGTACTTGTAGCAAAGTCAACTGGATGTCCTTCATTATCACAGCTGAGTTCCTCCTTGGCTTGGTTACATTCTGCAAGATAGAAAAAAATCCCCTTGAAACACAATGGTACTGGTCATCTATAATGATGAGGAAGGTGATGGAGAGGAAGATGATGTGGGCAGGGGTCGTTGGCCCCTTACCCTACAGTGGGGCACGCCCAGACTGTTGCCATGAGGTGATGAACGGGCGCTGTTTGGCTGCCACTCAAGCATCACCTTATACTACGTACTGGCACTATGTAGTGTAATGTAGTACTGGGGAGCCCAGCTGGTTCTGGGCTCTCAGTAAACTGAGATACTGAAGATGGAACTTCTTACACCTGGCAGAGGGTTAACTGTTATAAGTTACTTTTTCTCTGGAATTTTGAAGACGGCAAAAATACCTGCAGGACAAAGAAATATAGCAAGAGATTTTTATTGCAGTGCTGGGTACCCATTTCCAACACTGGGTGCACCTTTGAATCAAACAAAGAGCACACCGCTGTTTGAAAACCGCGCTTTTTGTACCCTTTGATATCAGTTGTTGAATATTCATTTTACTGTCCGCTTGTTGCCTTAAAAGGTAATTTCTCTGCTTTGGAAGTGGGTGTTATCTTTTGGCTGGTTGCAACATACTTCCCCTGGGCTCGTACAGGGGGGTCTTGCATCATCCTCACATTGCAAGGCATGGAGGGTCTCTCTGTGTATCCACATGGCACAGAGGAATACATTTTTATTCATAATTTGTTCCCTGTTCCCGGCCACGAAAGATCCCTGGTAAGAGGTCCAGATAGGACCCTTCACCTTACAGTCTCCACGGTACGCCTATAAGTTAGTAAATACACAGAAATAGTTCTTTTGTTAGTACCCCCTGTTCATTTTAATTTGCCTGGAATAAAATCAGTTCCTCAATTTTTCACATTAACCACGGACAGTAGGACTGTGACACAGTGGGTTTCCTGTGAGGAATGTTAGCCTATTGTGTTAGGACATGTGGCTGTATGTCCAATCACGAGTTGTTATGATAGTGGTAAACCAATGCTGTGTGTACATGTGTCACCCCAGAACTGTATAAAGGTAGCTGTACTGTTGCAATAAAAAAGCTGCTGGTATCCTGAAACCCATGTTGCCCCCACCTCGATGGCGACATATGGTGAACCCATGACGTGATTGCAAAGGAAGATAGAAGAGAACTTGACAAGAAGCGAACGAAGAATCGCTCGGTGGGACCTCGGGAAGCTGCTATCGGGAGGATCAGGCGGCCGCTGAACCCCCCATTTCGTTTCATTGCTTCCCAGCCCGAGAGATCGCACGCCGCTGAGCTGCCTAACGCTACTACTGAGAACTTTCTTGCTGCTGCTGAGACTTTTTCACGGCTACGTAAGTTACTGAGCACTCCCCTATCAACCCTCCTGCCGCGCTGCCCCATTCTACCTCGGAGCATTCGTAATCTCGCTCCGCTCCCAGCCTTCCCGCAGGGCTGCCCCGCTCTCCCCCCTGGAGCATTCGTTTTCTCGCTCCGCGTTCCAGCTGCAGCCCTACGGACACTGCCTGGCTGTGTGCGCAACCTGTGTAGCCCTCGCTCCTGACATCCCAGCTCCGTGCAGGGCCTCAGCCCGCTCCGTGCCCGGTTCGCGTCCCTCCGCTATCCCCGGACGTCCCTGACTGTGCGTGGAGCAGCTGAGACCGCACCCCGAACGTGCCCTGACTCAGCAGTGCTCTTTGTTCCGAGCGACCCTGCCTTCGTTACTCTCGCAGCTGTGGGGCAGACAAATTCCTGTTTGCCGCACTCCCCCGCTTGGCTCGGACTCCTGCGAAATCTCGGTATCCCGGCAACTGCCTTTTATCAGCAGTCGGCTGCTAAAGCAACATTCCAGCTACTGTTCGTCTTCGCTTTATTATTACTCTGCTTGTAACTTACATTAGTACCTCCTGAAGCAATCTAAAAGGTTTTCACGTCCTGAACAAGGACGGAGAGAGACAGTTCCGAGAGAGCTGTTGGAGGCGGGAACTCCGGTGTAGTTTTAAAAGCGACAAAAAAGTCGCAGGGGGCCGGCCCAGATCTTTTGGAGACACCTGTCTAGAACAGGTGAACCACCGGAGTATAATAGGTTCCATGTTATCTAAAGAGGATGACTCTGTCGTCCCGAGTGGCAGTTAACTGCTAAAGAGAAACATGGAATCAAGCTAGGTGCCCTGCTCCTGCAAAAATACTAATTTGGAGCAGAGATCACGGGTACCAGGACTTCTAAAGTTGCTTTCAGGAAAGTAATGGAGTTATTAACTTCCTGACACCTGCTTTTTGAAGCACTGAAAGACTTTAAGAAGTCAAAAACTACCAATTATAATAAAAAAAAAAAAGAAAACAACAACAACAACAAAAAAAAAAAAACACAGAAAAATGGTAAAAAAAAAAAAAAGGGGGAGGGGAGGATACTTGTCTGTTCAGCTAGCTTTTGAGGAGCAATATTCTTATCCTCCAACAGTCTGCTTTCTACCTACCTGTGGCACATGCACAAGCTACATGGACAACTCATTTATGGACATTCAGCACTGAGAAGAAGGAGTACCATTCTTGTGGACTGATGAAAGAAGGACTGGTTGATTCTTTGCCTATGTGTGTAATTGTATTGTATTATTGATATTGCCATGTCACTAGTGCAAGGGCCCTGTATTAGCTGATGCTGGCATTTTCTATAATACAAAAGAGGGGGAATTGTTGGGGAGCCCAGCTGGTTCTGGGCTCTCAGTATACTGAAATCCTGAAGATGGAACTTCTTACACCTGGCAGAGGGTTAACCACGGACAGTGGGGACTGTGACACAGTGGGTTTCCTGTGAGGAATGTTAGCCTATTGTGTTAGGACATGTGGCTGTATGTCCAATCATGAGTTGTTATGAAGTGCTAAACCAATGCTGTGTGTACATGTGTCACCCCAGAACTGTATAAAGGTAGATGCACTGTTGCAATAAAAAAAGCTGCTGGTATCCTGAAACCCATGTCGCCTTCCCGCCTCGACCGCGACTATTGCCCCACATTGGTAAATAGGAACCCAGGAGGAGCTGTCATCACTCATCAGACCAGTGATTGAGGGGGACCAGTGAGTCATTCCCTGGCAGACCCACTGGTTAAAATGGAGCAAGGGGAAGTGAAAAAGAATTAGACTTTTGAATCAACACTGGAGCCACTTTTTCAGTTCTAAACCAAGAACTAGTGCCTAAAAGTGATAAATTTGTTCAAGTCGTGGGAGTAACAGACCAATCAGAAAAAGCTTTCTTTCTGAAACCCTCCAGTACAAAGTTGGGGAAAAAAAGGGAATTCATCAATTTTTAGATCTGCCTAATTCCTCAAAGCCCCTGTTGGGGAGAGATTTGATGGAAAACCTAGGAACTGTGATTAAGTGTGAAAAAGGTAAACTTGAATTTCAGGTAACAACTACTAGCAGCCCTCAGTTTGGTCCTGAACTGCGTAAAGCCAGAGTAAAACAATCAAAATATCAGTCAAATTTTAGATCCAGTATATTCCTTGGTATGGGCCACAGATGAACCCGGTAAATCAAAAAAGGCCACTCCTCTTCATGTAGAATTATTAGCAGGAGCAAAGCCAGTAGTTAGGAAACAATATCTATTGAGGTTAGAAGGCAGAAAAGGAATTGAACCAATAAGTGAAAACTTTTTGAAGTTGGGACTTCTAATAGAGTGTGAATCAGACTTTAACACCCCAATTCTCCCAGTTAAGAAACCAAGTGGAACTTGCAGACTAGTTCAGGATTTCGGGGGAGTAAAGGAGATAACTAAACCTTATACCGCATGGTAGCAAATCCCTAAACACTTTTAACAAAATTGAGAGAGAATTTGATTTGGTTCACAGTGTTAGATTTAAAAGATGCCTTTTTCTGTCTACCCCGAGCTCAGGAACTTCTCCTTGGGTTTGAATGGTTACTGAGTTTCCCGACAGAAAGCACGGCTGGTGCAAGAGAAAGTGGTGCACCTGGGGTATGAAGTCTCTGATGGACAATGTTCCCTGGGAACAGCAAGAAAGGAAGCATCTGCCGGACACCCAGCCCAGAAACAGGGGAGATCTCCAAGCCTTTCTAGGAATGACAGGTTGGTGTCGTTTATGGCTCTATCAGTAGGGAGTACTTGTAAAGCCTTTCTATGACCTGCTGAAAAGAACCCAAAAGAACATCATGTGGAGCCCTGAGACAGACGAGGCCTTCAAAGGCCTGAAGCGGGAGCTCAGGAGGGCTCTGGCTTTGGCTTTGCCTGACGGGACGAAGCCCCTTTGGTTGTTGTGCCATGAACGTCAAGGAATGGCTTTGGGGGTCTTGGGCCACCAAGCAGGGCCATCCAGGAGGGCCGAGCTCGACTGCAAACAGTGGGATGGAGTCAGCAAGGGATGGCCCACCTGTCTGACAGCAGTGGCTGCAGCAGTCATGGACCACTGTCCCAGTGATGTCACTGATGTCCCCAATGATGTCACCACTGTGCCTGTGATGTCACTGCTGTCCCTGTGATGTCAGCAATGTCCCTGTGATGTCACCAGAAACCTGTGATGTCACTGGTCTATAGTACTGTCAACTGCTGTCCCCAGGGATGGTCCCTGTGTCCCCAGTGATTTTACACTGTCCCCTGTGATGTCACCACTCTCCCCAGCGATGTCACTGTTCCCCAGTGAACTGAAGTCCTGTGATGTCACCACTGACCCCAGCGGTGGAACCATGTCCCTTTGATGTCACCAGACCCCTGAGATGTCACTGCTGTCCCTTTGACGGCACCGCTATCCCCAGGGGTGGAACCCCTGTCCCTGTGATGTCACTGCTGTCCCCAGTGATGCCATCAGACCCCTGTGATGTCTCTGATCTCCAATGATGTCACCAAAGTCCCTGTGATAAAACTGCTGCCCCTGTGATGTCACTGTTGTCTCTGTAATGTCACCTTTGTCATTGTGAAGTCACCAATATCCCCAGGGATGTCACCGATGCTCCTGTGATGTCAACCCTGGCGCCTGTGTTGTCTCCCCCATCTCCGGTGATGTCACTGATAACCCTGTGACATCACGGCTGTCCCTTTGTTGTCAACAGTCCCATGTGATGTCACTGGTCCCAAATGATGTCACCAATGTATCTGTTATGGCACCAGTGTTACCGATGATGTCCCTGCTGTCTCTGCGATGTCACCCCTGTCCTTGTGAAGTCACCGATGTCCCCAGTGATGTCACTGATGTCCTTGGGAGATCATGGCTGCCCCTTTGTTTTCACCTGTCCCCTGTGATGTCACTGGTTCACAGTGTCACTGATGTCACTGATGTCACTGCTGTCCCTGTAATGTTATCACTGTCCCCTGTGATGTCACCAATGTCCCTGTGGACATCATGCTGTCCCTCTGTTGTCACTCTGATGTCACTGGTCCCCAATAATGTCCCTGATGTCTCAGTGATTTCACAACTGTCTCCTGTGATGTCACCAATGTCCATGATGATGTCACTGGTATCTCTGTGATGTCACCAAGGACCCTCTGTGATGTCACCAATAGCCCTGTGACATCAAGGTTTTCCATTTGTTTTCAACAGTCCCCTGTGACGTCACTGGTCCCCAGTGATGTCAGCGATGTTGACATCAGGTCCCCTGTGATGTCACCACTATCCCCTGTGATGCCACCAGTGTCACCAATAATGTAACTGGTATCGCTGTGATATCACACCTGGCCTTGTGATGTCACCAATGTCCCCTATCATGTCACAGATGTCCCCATTGATGTCAGTGGTGTCTCTGTGGTGTCATCACTGTCCCCTGTTATGTCAACAATGTCCCCAATGATGTCATTGCTGTCTCTGTGATTTCACCGCTGTCCCCAGTGGTGACACCAGGTCCCCGTGATGTCACCGATGTGCCTGTGACATCACTGCTGTCCCTTTGTTGCTATCAGTCCCCTGTGATGTCCCTGTTCCCCAATGATGTAACCTCTGTCCCTGTGATGTCACCACTGTCCCCAGAGACATCAGCAATGTCCCCGATGATGTCACTGGTGTCTCTATAATGTCAACCCTGTCCTTCTAAGTCACTGATATCCCTGTGACATCACAGCTATCCCTTTATTGTCAACAGTCCCATGTGATGTCACTGGTCCCCAGTGATGTCACCGATGTCCCTGTGATGTCATCACTGTCCCCTGTGATGCCACCTGTGTCACCAATAATGTCACTGGTGTCTCTGTGATGTCACCAATGTCCTTTGAATGTCACCACTATCCCCTGTCATGTCACAGATGTCCCTGTGAAATCACAGCTGTCACTTTTGTGGTCAACAGTGCCCTCTGACATCACTGGTCCCCAGTGATGTCACTTCTTTCTCTGTGATGCCACCACTGTCCCCAGCAGTGCCACCATCTCCCTGTGGTGTCACCGATGTCCCTGTGATGTTACCAGACCCCTGTGATGTCACAGATGCCTTTGTGCCATCATGACTGTCCCTTTGTTCTCAACACTCCTCTGGGATGTCACTGATCCCCAGTGATGTCACTGACTTTCCTGTGATGTCACCCCTATCCCGTCTAATGTCACCAATGTCCCTGACATTGTCACTGGTGTCACTGTGTTGTCACCCCTCTCCTTGTGAAGTCACTGAAGTCCCCTGTGATGTCACCAATGTCCCTGTGACATCACGACTGTCTCTTTTTTGTCAACAGTCCCCTGTGTCACCACTACCCCCAAAAGTGGCACCATGTCCCTGTAATGTCACCAATGTCCCTGTGATGTCACCAGATACCTTTGATGTCAGCAATGTCCCTGTGACATCGCAGTATTCCATTTCTTGTCACCAGTCCCCTGGGATGTCACTGGTCCCCAGTGATATCACCTATGTCTGTGTGATGTCACCACTGTCCCCTGTGGTGTCACCAATATCCAATGATGTCACTGCTGTCTCTGTAATGTCACCCTTGTCCTTGTGAAGTCACCAGTATCCCTAGTGTTGTCACCGATGTCCCCGTGATGTCACCAGTATCACTGAGGATGTCACTGGCATCTCTGTGATGTCACCTCAGCCATGTGCAGTCACTGATGTCCCCTGTGATGTCATTGATGTCACTGTGACATCACAGCTTTCCCATTGTTGTCACCAGTCCCCTGTTATGTCACTGGTTTCCAGTGATGTCACTGCTGTCTCTGTGATGTCACCACTGTCCCCAGCAGTGGTTCCATGTCCCCATGATGTCTCTGATTCCCATATGACATCAGGGTTTTCCTTTTTTGTCACTGGTCCCCTGTGATGTCACTGGTCCCCAATGATTTCTCTGATGTCCCTGTGATGTCACCACTGTCCCCGATGATGTCACTGGTGTCTGTATGATGTCAACCCTCTCTTTGTGAATTTACCGATGTCCCAGTGACATCACAGCTCTCCCTTTCCTGTCAACATTCTCCTCTGATGTCACTGCTCCCCAATAATGTCATTGCTTTGGTTGTGATTTCACCACTGTCCCCAAGAGTGGCACCATATCTCTGTGATGTGACCTATGTCCCTGTAATGTCACCAGACCCCTTTGATGTCACCGATGTCCCTGTGACATCACTGCTGTCCCTCTGCTTCCAGTCTGATGTCACTGGTCCCCAATGATGTCCCTGCTGTCTCTGTGATGTCACCCCTTGCCTTGTGAAGTCACCTATGTTGGCTGCGATGTCACAGATGTCCCCGTTGATGTCACTGGTGTCTCTGTGGTGTCATCACTGTCCCCTGTGATGTCAACTATATCCCCAGTGATGTCACTGCTGTCTCTGTGACACCACCACTGCCCCTTTGATGTCAGCAATGTCCCCGATGATGTCAATGGTGTCTCTATAATGTCAGCCCTTTCCTGTGATGTCACGAGACACTTTTCACTTCACCGATGTCCCTGTGACAACATGGTTGTCCCATTGTTTTCACCCGTCCCCCATGATGTCATTGGTCTTCAATGATCATAGAATCATAGAATAGAATCATAGAATAGATTGGGTTGGAAAAGACCTCCAAGATCATCAAGTCCAACCCCTGATCCAACTCTAATTACTATATGATGGCACTAAGGGCCATGTCCAATCTCTTTTTAAAAACTTCCAGGGATGGTGAATCCACCACCTCTCTGGGCAGGCCATTCCAATACCTGATCACCCTCTCTGTAAAGAATTTCTTCCTAACATCTAACCTAAACTTCCCCTGGCAGAGCTTGAGCCCATGTCCCCTTGTCCTGTTGTTGGTTGCCTGGGAGAAGAGACCAACCCCCACCTGGCTATAACTTCCCTTCAGGTAGTTGAAGAGAGTGATGAGGTCACCTCTAAGCCTTCTCTTCTCTAGACTAAACAATCCCAGCTCCCTCAGCCTCTCCTCATAGGACTTGTGCTCAAGTCCCTTCACCAGCCTGGTTGCTCTTCTCTGGACCCGCTCCAGCACCTCAATATCCTTCCTGAACTGAGGGGCCCAGAGCTGAACACAATACTCAAGGTGCGGCCTCACCAACGCAGAGTACAGGGGAAGGATCACTTCCCTGCTCCTGCTGGCCACACTGTTCTTGATGCAGGCCAGGATGCCATTGGCCTTCTTGGCCACCTGGGCACACTGCTGGCTCATGTTTAGCCTCCTGTCAATCAGCACCCCCAGGTCCCTTTCCACCTGGCTGCTCTCCAGCCACTCTGTCCCCAGCCTGTAGCGCTGCAGGGGTTGTTGTGGCCAAAGTGCAGGACCCGGCACTTGGCCTTGTTGAACTTCATCCCATTGGAGTCAGCCCATCTCTCCAGTCTATCCAGGTCCCTCTGCAGAGCCCTCCTGCCTTCTGGTAGGTTGACACTCCCTCCCAACTTGGTGTCATCAGCAAATTTGCTGATGATGGACTCAATCCCTCATCTAGGTCATCGATAAAGATGTTAAACAGGACTGGGCCCAGCACTGATCCCTGGGGACACCACTGGTGACCGGCTGCCAGCTGGATGCAGCCCCGTTCACCAGCACTCTTTGGGCCCGGCCCTCCAACCAGTTCCTAACCCAGCACAGAGTGCCCCTGTCCAAGCCATGGGCTGCCAGCTTTTCCAGGAGTATATTATGGGAGACAGTGTCAAAGGCTTTGCTGAAGTCCAGATAGACCACATCCACAGCCTTCCCTTGTCCACCAGGTGAGTCACCTGATCGTAAAAGGAGATCAGGTTGGTCAAGCAGGATCTGCCTCTCCTAAACCCGTGCTGGCTGGGTCTGATTCCTTGTCCATCTTGTAGGTGCTGTGTGATTGCACACAGGATGATCTGTTCCATAACTCTGCCAGGCACCGAGGTCAGGCTGACAGGCCTGTAGTTACCAGGGTCAGCCTTGCAGCCTTTTTTATGGATTGGGGTGATATTTGCCAACTTCCAATCATGTGGGACCTCCCCAGTGAGCCAGGACTGTTGGAAGATAATGGAGAGCGGCTTGGCAAGCTCTTCTGCCAGCTCCCTCATTACCCTAGGATGGATCCCATCTGGTCCCATAGACTTGTGAGGATCCAGGTGGCTCAGTAAGTCACTAACTATTTCCTCCTGGAATACAGGGGGCTATTTGGTTTCTCTCTCTGTCTACCAGCTCCAGAGGCCAGTTGCCTTGAGGGCCACCTGTCTTACTGGTAAAAACTGAGGCAAAGTAGGTGTTAAGTACCTCAGCCTTCTCCTCATCTCTATTAACTATGTTTCCTCCGAGTCCATCAAAGAATGGAGGTTTTCTTTGCCCCTCCTTTTGTTATTAATGTATTTATAGAAGGACTTTTTGTTATCCCTAACAGAAGTGGCCAATTTAACTTCAAATTGCGCTTTTGTATCCCTGATTTTCTTTCTGCATGATCTAGCTGTCTTCCTGAATTCTTCGTAAGTAGCCAGCCCTCTCTTCCATAGTCGATAAACTCTCTTTTTATCCCTGATTTCCTTCAGAATCTCCCTGTTTAACCAGGCTGGTTGTCTCTCCCCGCCGGCTTGCCTTTCGGCACACCGGTATGGCCTGTTCCTGTGCACTCAAAACTTCCTGTTTGAAGCACATCCATCCCTCCTGGACTCCCTTGTTTTCAAGGGTTGTTTCCCAGGGTATGCTCTGGACTAGACTTCTGAATAGGTCAAAATCTGCTCTCCGGAAGTCCAGCGTAGAGGTTTTATTGTTGTTTCTCCTTGAATCTCTGAGTATTGAAAATTCTATTATTTCATGATCACTATTTCCTAGGCGGCCTTCAACCACTATATCTCCCACCAGCTCCTCTCTGTTTGTAAACAGCAGGTCTAGCGGGGCCTTACCCCTGGTAGGTTCATTTACCAGTTGATGAAGGAAATTGTCCTCTATACACTCCAGGAAATTCCTAGACTGCCTCTTCTCTGCAGTATTGAGCTCCCAGCAGATATCCGGCAGGTTAAAGTCACCTACAAGGACAAGGGCTGACAATTTTGAGACATCCGCCAGCTGCTTGTAGAATAATTCATCCCCTTCATCATCCTGGTAGGGCGGTCTGTAACAGACACCCATGATGATGTCAGTCTTGTTGGTCTTCCCCTGATTTTGATCCACAGGCACTCAACCTTATTGTTGCTGACCTCAAGTTCAACAGGGTCCAGAGAGTCTCTAACATATAAAGCCACCCCTCCACCTCTCCTCCCCTGCCTGTTCTTCCTGAAGAGCTTATAGCCTTCCATAGCAGCACTCCAGACATGCGAGTCATCCCACCATGTTTCTGTGATGGCGACTACATCATAGCCTTCCTGCTGCACAATTGCCTCCAGCTCCTTCTTGTTTGTTGCCCATACTGCGTGCATTAGTGTACATGCACTTCAGGTGGGCTGTTGATTTAATTCTTAACTCAGGCTTTCCATCCTTAGGCTGATCACTGGAGAGCCCGGTTTCAACCCCTTCCCCTTCAAACCTAGTTTAAAGCCCTCCTAATCAGCCTCGCTAACTTATGGGCTACAGTCCTCTTATTCTTCCTAGAAAGATGAATCCCATCTGATTTTAAGAAACTAGGTACCATGGAGTTTGCCCCATGGTCAAAGAAACCAAAATTTTGATGGTGGCACCAATTCTTTAGCCATCTGTTGAGGAGTTGGGCTTTTTTACTCCTCTCTTTATTTAACTCCTCATCCATCCCAGATAGTACAGGAACTGAGGCAAATATCACCTGTGCTCCTGTCCCCTGAACTGACTGACCCAGTGCTTTAAAGTCTTTTTTAATTATCTTGGCACTTCTTTGATTAATGTCCTCACTGCCAGCCTGGACTACCACCAGAGGATAATAGTCTGAGGGCTGAATTAACTCAGGAAGTCTCCTACTAATATCCTCACCCTGGCCCCAGGAAGGCAGCATACTTCTCTCTGGGATGGGTCTGGGCGACATATAGGGCCCTCAGTTCCCTCAAAAGGGAGTCACCGACTACAACTACCCTTCTTTTTTTTTTTATACCTGTGGTTGTAATCCGTCTTTTGGACAGGGCCGAACAAGGAGGCTCTCTAGAGGGATCATCTTGGCTGTCCTCTACCTGACTGTCTGGGTCCAGAGTCTCGTATCTATTCTTCAAGGGCACCCTGAGGGGTGATGGGGGTCTAGAAAGAATTCTTCTACCTCTCCTATTAGGGACCTGTTTCCATTCCCCCCATCATTTTGGTCTGCTCCATCTGTCTTATGGCAGGAGAGGCAGGGCTTCGCCGTCTCCTGTTGGACTTCCTTAGGGTTTAAAAGGGTTTGACTCCACCAGTCAATTTCTTTTTCACTCTCCCTAATGCACCTTAATCTCTCTACCTCTTCCTTAAGTTCTGCTACAAGGCACAGCAAATCACTCACCTGCTCGCATCGTACACAGCTACCTCCTACACCATCCTCCGGTACCAACGTCAGGCTTCAGACACTCAGCACACCCAGAGACCTGGGTGGCTGCATCCTTCTTCGAGGGGAGTGTCTGAGCAAACACACTCCTAGTATTAACAGCAGTAACAGTTTTTGTTTTTCTGGAAACCATTGTTAGCTTTAAAAAGCACACTCACCTACAAGAAAAGGGAGCTGGTTGTGCCCTGCAGGCTTGAAATGCCTTGAAATTGTTGTGCCACACCCTGTTAGTCTACTCCTGTGGGGGTGCGTGAGCGAACTTCGCTCACGCTCCTGGAGGTTCTTATATAGCCTCCCCAGCACTTGCTAACGAGCCTGACCCACCCCTCACTCACCTTAATTGGTTCTGAGGAAGAGTCAAGCTTGAGCAGCAAATGGCCGAGTAGTTCTCCTGGAGGTTCTTATATAGCCTCCCCCAGCACTTGCTAACGAGCCTGACCCACCCCTCACTCACCTTAATTGGTTCTGAGGAAGAGTCAAGCCTGAGCAGCAAAATGGCCGAGTAGTTCTCCTGGAGGTTCTTATATAGCCTCCCCAGCACTTGCTAACGAGCCTGACCCACCCCTCACTCACCTTAATTGGTTCTGAGGAAGAGTCAAGCCTGAGCAGCAAATGGCCGAGTAGTTCTCCTGGAGGTTCTTATATAGCCTCCCCAGCACTTGCTAACGAGCCTGACCCACCCCTCACTCACCTTAATTGGTTCTGAGGAAGAGTCAAGCCTGAGCAGCAAATGGCCGAGTAGTTCTCCTGGAGGTTCTTATATATCCTCCCCAGCACTTGCTAACGAGCCTGACCCACCCCTCACTCACCTTAATTGGTTCTGAGGAAGAGTCAAGCCTGAGCAGCAAATGGCCGAGTAGTTCTCCTGGAGGTTCTTATATAGCCTCCCCCAGCACTTGCTAACGAGCCTGACCCACCCCTCACTCACCTTAATTGGTTCTGAGGAAGAGTCAAGCCTGAGCAGCAAATGTCACAGCTGTCTCTCTGATTTCATCCCTGTCCCTGTGATGTCATTGATATCCCTGTGACATCGCTGCTGTCCATTTGTTTTCACCATTCCCCTGTAATTTCACTGTTCCCCAATGATTTCACCGATGTCCCTGTGATGTCCCCATTGTCCCCTGTAATGTCAGCAATGTCCCAGATGATGTCACTGATGTCTCTGTGATGTCACCCCATCCTTGTGAAGTCACTGATGTCCCCTGTGATGTTACTGATATCCCTGTGACAACAGGGCTTAGCCTCTGTTCTCATTAGTCCCCTGTGATGTCACTGGTCCCCACTGATGTCACTGCGGTCCCTCTTATGCCACCACTGATGTCAACCATGGCTCCTTGTCCCTGTGATTTCTCCAATGTCCCTGTAATGTCACCAGTCCTTTGTGATGTCTCCAGTCCCCTGTGATGTCACCACTGGCTCTTGTGATGTCAGCAATGTCCCCTATGATATAAATGGTGTCTTTGTGATGTCACCCCTGTACTTGTGAAGTCACCTACACCCCATGTGATGTCATTGATGTCCCTGTGACATCACGGCTGTCCCTTTGTTGTCACCTGTCCCCTGTGACCTCACTGGTCCCCAGTGATGTCACTGCTGTCCCTGTGATTCCACCTCTCTGCCCACCGGTGGCATCATGTCCCTGTGATGTGACCTATGGCCCTGTGATGTCACCAGACCCCTGTGATGTCACCGATGTCCCTGTGACATCACGGCTGTCCCTTTCTTGTCACCAGTCCCCTGTGATGTCACTGACCCCAGTGATATCACTCATGTCCCCCTGATGTCACCACTGTCCCCTGTGATGTTAACAATGTCTCCAGTGATGTCACTGGTGACTCTGTCATGTCATCCTTGTGCTTGTAAAATCACCCATGTCCCATTTGATGTCACCTATGTCCATGTGACATCACTGTTTTCCCTTTGTTGTCAGCAGTCCCCTGTGATGTCACTGGTCTGTAGTGATGTCACCCCTGTCACTGTGATGTCATCAATATCCTCAATGATATCATTGTTGTAATTTAACCCCCGCCCTTGG